>NW_019416258.1:208396-264265 GCF_000390285.2 Anoplophora glabripennis | reverse complement strand
TTTTACTATCGTCTTGGAGAATGTCAAATAGTGAATGGAGGACATTTTCAGCATTTGCGACATTGAGTTTATTTTTGTAAATTATCTAGTTGTTTCAATTTCTAAATGAAAAAAAACTTGTTATTGAAAAAATAAAACTTGTTTATTTGGTATGGCTGGATTCGGTTTTCTATAAGCTTTTCAAAGAGCCCCCTCATGCCTTATGTTTCCATTTGAAAAAAAAGTGCGAGTAGCTGGGGGGTTAGGGGGTTGGAGAAAAATAATTAATTATTATATAACCGAAAGATGGGAAAAAAATCAAAATCAGTAAACGTGTTTCGGCGTTTTAAAAAAAATAACTCGTGCAAAAGATATGAATTTTATTCCGTACTTCTGGCCATCCCTGTATAAAACACCGCAGTCTGTATTGCATTACAGTAAACACATAAATTACAACAATAATAACAATAGCAGCATTAAATAAGAAACATACCTAAGAAAATAACATTGTCCTAACGAATCTTTTGAATTTTGCATTACTAAAATATCCTGCACCGAGTGTGACGCTCTTGTACAACCGGTACATATCATATTTAAAACCTCTCTAAAAAAAAGACGTTTTATGGTGAGGAGGGCTGAGCAAACCTTTGGATCTAATATTGATATTATGCACATCGCTGCGAAATATAATTTTGTGATATAAATAAGGTGCAGTCTTAGTACGTAAAAGTTTATGAAAAGTGAATAAAGCTTTCTCTGTCTGAACATGTCCAACCAGCCAAGTTCATACTACTTATGCGATACATGATCAAATTTACCAATGCCAAAAATAAAACGTATACACGCATTTTGAACGCATTGGATTAGGTTGCTGCTATCAAGATCTAGGCAAGGTCCATATACAGGGGTACAAAATGGAAACTGGGATAATATCAATGTCTCACAAAGCATTCTCTTAGTATTTAAGTTTAGATATTTACAATGGGGATAGAGAAGCCGCAATCCTAGATATGCTCGTTTGAATATTCGTACAATTTTTCATTTTTTTAGGAATTGGCGTCACTAGAGCAATTTTCCAGGAAGAAAGAAATTGACAGTGAATAAACATACTGTTAATTATATAAGCAACATAATAGAAAATATAAGAACAGCATAGCTTTATAAAAAATATACTCAGCAAATCAGCACCAGCCGAGGATTTTTTAATAATCTGGTGAACATTTCGCACGGTATCGATTGAGACGAGTTTGAATTTGAAACTTAAGCTAAGAACTTTATTGAAATTATAATAATTTAAGATGTTAGAATTGTCACCTATACCTATTATCTGGAATATTGTCTATAAAACAATTATTAACAGCATCCTGATTCGATAAATTAACAGGTAATGGTGAATTACAGCTATTAGANATTGTCAGCATTTTCGATATTGAATTTATTTTTGTAAATTATCTAGTTGTTTCAATTTCTAAATGAAAAAAAACTTGTTATTGAAAAAATAAAACTTGTTTATTTGGTATGGCTGGATTCGGTTTTCTATAAGCTTTTCAACGAGCCCCCTCATGGCTTATGTTTCCATTTGAAAAAAAAAAGTAGGGGTAGCTGGGGGTTAGGGGGTTGAAGAAAAATTAAATATTATATAACCGAAAGATGAGAAAAAATCAAAATCAGTTAACGTGTTTCGGCGTTTTGAAAAAATTAACTCATTCAAAAGATATAAATTTTATTCCGTACTTCTGGCCATCCCTGTATAAAACGCCGCAGTCAGTTTTGCATTACAGTAAACACATAAATTACAACAATAATAACAATAGCAGCATCAAATAAGAAACATACCTAAGAAAATAACATTGTCCTAACGAATCTTTTGAATTTTGCATAACTAAAATATCCTGCACCGAGTGTGACGCTCTTGTACAACTGGTACATATTATATTTAAAACCTCTCTAAAAAAAAGACATTTTATGGTGAAGAGGGCTGAGCAAACCTTGGGATCTAATATTGATATTATGCACATCGCTACGAAATATAATTTTGTTATATAAATCATGTGCAGTCTTAGTAAGTAAAAGTTTATGAAAAGTGAATAAAGCTTTCTCCGTCTGAACATATCCAACCAGCCAAGTTCATGCTACTTATGCGATACATGATCAAATTTACCAATGCCAAAAATAAAACGTATACACGCATTTTGAACGCACTGGATTAGGTTGCTGCTATCAAGATCTAGGCAAGGTCCATATACAGGGATACAAAATGGAAACTGGGATAATATCAATGTCTCACAAAGCATTCTTTTAGTATTTAAGTTTAGATATTAAGCCGCAATCCTAGATATGCTCGTTTGAGCTTTGTACAATTTTTAATTTTTTTAGGAATTGGCGTCACTAGAGCAATTTTCCAGGAAGAAGGAAATTGACAGTCAATAAACATACTGTTAATTATATAAGCAATATAATAGAAAATATAAGAACAGCATAGCTTATATATATATAAAATATACTCAGCAACTCAGCACCAGCCGACGAATTTTTTATAATCTGGTGAACATTTCGCACGGTATCGGTTGAGACGAGTTTGAATTTGAAACTTGAGCTAAGAACTTTATTGAAATTATAATAATTTAAGATGTTAGAATTGTCACCTATACCTATTATCTGGAATATTGTCTATAAAACAATTATTAACAGCATCCTGATTCGATAAATTAACAGGTAATGGCGAATTACAGCTATTAGAAACAATATTTAATGATTTAAAATTTTTATTGGTTGAAATATAATTAAAATAAGACAGTTTTTCCACAATTTGAGCATGATTAACTGCATTCCGTAACTGTTTAAAGCAGGAGAAGATTTTCTTTTATATTCAAAACTTACCTTATCTCTTTGTCTCATTAACAATTTGAGATTATCTCTAACCAAGGAGCCTTATTTTTTGTTATTCATACTGTTCTCAAAGGTACATGCTTATTATAAAGGTTTGAGAGATGCAACGTCAAATGACTAACTTTGTTATCAATATTTGTCGTATAAAATAAATCAGAAAGAGGTAATCTTAACAAGTCATTAAAAAATTCATCTTCATCAAAGCGTTTGAAATCACGATAAGTGTAGAACCTTGATGTAACATTAGCAGGACTTGAAGAAATTTGACATTGCACAAGATCATGGTTGGATATATTCAGACCTTCAACCTTTACCAAAGAGACAATGTTCAAATCATTACATTTAATAACATCATGTAACGATGCATTAGTAGCAGTTATGTGTGTAGCTTCATTAACAATTTGATGAAAGTTTAGTGATTTAAGCATATTTAAAAAATAGCGAGTTGTATTCGAATTCAAAGATAACAAATTAAAATTAATATCACCAAAACAAATAATATTATCTCCAAACTGCATACAATTAGATATAGATATCTAGCTAAACAGAACATTAATATTGACATCAATTGGTAAAAACATGTTCCTTGACTGGGGTCTACACTCACGCGTACCTATATTGTTCTCGAACAATGTTTCTGTAGGTATGTATGTACATAAGGGGTCAATATTAACATGAATAGCCATATTATCAATACCATATCATGACACAACACTTTTAGTATAATTTTTAATATGAGAATAATCAGTAACTGCCATCCTAACATCACATAACTTAAGCTTAATGCATGGTAAGGGTTAGCAATGCAAGGAATACATAACACATCTAGGTTAAATGATACTTATAACTAGTTTCTATCTTTTCAAAACAATGCAGTGACATATTTGCATTTGAAAAAATAATGTTTGTTGATCAATTACGAAAAATCTATTAATATGATATATAATTATAATGATGAATTATATCAGTATGGTCAACAGTGGTAATGAGTTAAGAAGTAAGGAAAATAACACATATTTACATGGTGGATTAGAACACTATTAAAAAGATGCATTGGACCTTCTTCTTTATTAAAGTTTGCGAGAAGAAAGCAAAGCAGATCTTTTGTTACAAAATATAGTATTTTCCCAAAACTGCGCAGAATACTCACGGAAAAGTTAGAAATAGCGAAAAAAGTAAAACAGAAAAAAGAGAAAGACTTACCTGTGTCTGTAAAGCCCCAACCTGTGACCACACAATAGCTGATTCTTGCATTTCTGGTATCTTCAGTAATAGGTAAGCAGACTGGTCTAACATTTTCTAGAACAGATACACCACGTTATTACTGCTTGAACAATTTCTCGACATGCTGTTTTATAAAAAATATATGGTTCCAGTTTTTCCACAATTGCATGTACGTTTTGTAATAGATTGAATAAAATGAATTACCTGCGTCCGAGTTCATTTTGGAAACTCTTAACAGCCCAATGTCGTTAGATATAACCTCTTTGTCATATCCAGGGTGAACTATGACCTCTTCTATGGCTAGATCTTGGACGGGAAGGGGTGAGCAAACTTCGTTACCGTCGTCTTGCACTTCACAATCTACTTTTGAAGAAATCTTGTGTTCACCAACCCGTACACCTAATCTTAATTCGGAACAAAAATATAAGTATAAGAATAAAAGAAGTATATATTTGGTTTTAGATAGGCAACGTATAATATTTCTTTCTTATTTTTTTAACACTTCAACACCTTGTATATTGAAAACTAAGCTTTTATGGGCAATATTGTATATGACATTTTCTCATTTAATTTAAATTTGGTCTATTTTTTAATGGACACCCTGTGTAAAATAAAATTTAGAATTGCAATGTTCGAAATGTCTCAGTGTTGTGAATAAATTTTTGCATCCTAGATGAAAAATAGAAAATACAGATGCATTTGTATAAATGTATGTACACAAAAACTCACAAGTCCAACACTTTTTAAACAACATCTTTTTATATAGGCTTTTCTACATGTTTCGTTTGTGCAAAAGCATGTAGATTTGGACTAGGCTCAACAGAATTTTTTTTAATGTATAGTCATTAATATTTTTTTTTAATTTCGAAGAAATTACATGACATTAAACTAACAAACTATAAAAGAAAAATGTTTAAATCTAAATATTAAAGCAACTACTCACAGTGGGGACATTAAGTTTGTTATACAGTGGGCAGCAGTAAGAATATATCTGTCATTCACTATTGCTCCACCGCACTGAAACTGAGGCCCAGAACCTGAAAATACAATATTATTATGTATATTTAAGCTTATAGTTTAGTATCTGCAAGTACACATGTACAGAGTGTAAACAAAATGCTTAGTCAAACTTTAATGGAAGATCCTACTTTACGAATTAATAAAAGTGGTTTCATAACTGGGTATCTAGAGATGCCTTAATTTCGAGATTCGGGACATTCCAAATTAATACACATATGAGGTGTATTCCAAGTTGTAAAGCATGGTGACGGATTCTGACAAAACCTTTAGTCAGGATTTCACCGATGTCACAGATGTGTATGGAAGAACATGGTAAAAAATCATACAAACCTAATGTATACCTATTCTATTAGAAAGAAATTATTATTGGATACTGAACAATAAACAAGCGACCACATTTTTGTTTAACACATTACAAATGTGGTACAACATTTCACCAAATTTGTCCTACTATCTGATCAAACCACCCATCATACATATTTCAATTGCAACAAAATGTGCTGTCAAATTAACTAAAAATACTTCAAAAATCGAGAAGGTGTCTAGATTTATAGATGTGGTTATTAACTTAGTAACTAAAAAAACAAATGATATTCTATTATGTTTTTTGTTAAAAACTCTAAGAAACTTCATATTTCGTATCTATAATTCCCTCGAAAATGAATTCTTTTAATGCCAATTTTTGAAAACCCTTATTAGTAATTTTCTTCTGACAATTAGTAACACGATATTTTTCTGGACTCCTTGATTTGGTATATTGCAATTTTTTAATTACTAAAGACTCATTGGACAAACAAAAGTTTTACACTTTTATTCGAATAAAAGTGTAAATTGCCCTATTTTTGCAGTATTAACTTCAAAAAAAAAATTAAATAAATCAATAGAAAATAGAAGAATAAAATAATTATTCAAACATTACATGTTTAAATATGTATGAGTATACAAGATTTAAAAAAAAAATATATGAAAGTAAACCTTAAAAATGAATACTACATTCTTATAGAAATTAAAACGCAACATTTTGATGGGAGGTGTATATCAGCATCGTCCTATTAAGTTTTATTAAAAAGAATTACAAATACTGGCATCTAAAAATAGCAGGCTTAGGACCTGCAATTTTTGGGTTAGTTTAGAAAGTTATAAATAAGTTCCATTTAAAAAATAAAAATTACAAACACTGGTATCTAAAAATAGCAGGCTTAGGAACTGCAATTTTTGGGTTAGTTTAGAAAATTATAGTTAAACTCCATTTAAAAAATAAATTTGAGCTTAATTTAACTTTACTTTTGATGTTACTGGCTTATATATTTATAAATGGGGGCCCTCTGTATCTCATTCTCAACAATTTTTTTTAGTATTTTCAAAATCAAGTTGTAGAATCGTCGAACTCAATTATTTAAATAACACTTTGTTTTCTTGACAGATAACATGATTCTTTGAAAAACTATTTACTGTTTTTTGTGTAAAAATAATTTGATATTTTGACACTTGTAGCAAAAATTACGTAGATATAGTCTAACATTTTATTATTTGTCTTAAAAACTGTACAGTATGCACTGAAAACAAATTTGAAACAGCACGGAAAAGAAAAAATGGCTCGAAAAATACTACGTTCGTCGTTGTAGCGGAAAAACCTTGTATAATGAATAAAGGGTGTTCCAATTTACAGGTGCACAAGTCTCATGTATATATTTTTAAGACCTTAAAAGAGTACATATTTACAAACTACTTAGTTTAACTTTCCCGAAACTGAAAATCCTACGTTCCTCCGACTTCTTTTGAGAGCACAATTTCCTCGAACTCTAACATCTACACCCCCCCAAATACCGCTGCACAAATTATTATAAACCTAAAATAAATTTGAAAAAAGAACAGGGGATATAAAATGTTTCCTTGTGAAATAAATTACTTATTGCCCACAATAAATCATACATGCTTTCTCAGTCTCTGCCAATGTTGATATTAATATAGTCAACCTAATTAAAATTCTTTATCCAAAGGTGATTCCCCTAAGCTTATAAACTGACCTTGATGATGTAAATAACCCACTAACATCTTGCAGAAAGTACCTACTTAAGCGGAAGATATTCATTATTTTTAATGTTATGAATATATTTCCAAACTGGTTTACCGTGTTATTGTCTTTGTATTATTTATATTAATTAATTTTAACTACTTTTAATACACAGTGATACAATATAAAGAAATAAGCGACTTTTTCTACAGATTATGACTTATAGGCTTTTGTTTTTGAGATATAGGACACCAAAGACGATTTTTTAAAACCTGATTTTAGCGAAATCTTTTTCATAAGACAGTATATAGCTTTCGAATTTGATCGGTGAAAGTACTACATATGTCAAAGTTGTTGTTAACGTTTTACCGCCTGTTAAAAATGGGCTAATTCTAATCTCTCCCATCCACATTTTATAGAATAAATTTTTCGAGATTAGCTGTTTTAGAATGTAATACATTCTAGTAGGTATAAAGTTTTTCGCAAAAAAGTACTATGTTAAAATTGAGGAAAACGTAATTAATTCTTTCACATCTCCCCTTTATGTGCACGGTGCCCTTGAACTGATAGCTAGGCGTTACTGGAAAATGGAAAAAAGAAATAGTTTACCGTCCTAAGGCCGTTACATCACCGGAATTATTTTTCCTAGTTTCATAAATTTTTTCTTTACATCACATGAAAATCATATTTTTTGTCAATAAACTTTTATTGAAAACGTTGTTCGTTGCCTCTTTCCATTCAAAATATTTAAGACAAAATGTATAAAAAAATTAAACCTAGAAGACCAACTCTACTGATTTTGTCAGCAAGGAACAACAAAACAAACAATACTTTCAATGTACACTTCCTTTACTTTTATGTTTTAATTATTTTTGTGCATACTACGACATTTATAAAAAAAATGAATATTCAGTGAAAAAGTTGAATTTTGAGGAAGCTTGGAAAGATTCGAAGTTAACAGTACTTGGACAAATCAATGTTTAAATCAATTATAAATTCCTTAAAGATTCCGGCTTACGGTTTCCTATTTGTTCTTTCCGTTTTCGTGTAATGGTGATCTACCATCAATTCTGGATCATTTTATCACAGAATGTCCAGAAACGAATGGGTCATACTTTTTTAGATGAAAATAAACCAATATACATAGATTAAGTTACCTTGGTGAAATCATGATCCATTACAACGTTGTGAACATTTAGAAAATGAAATAAAATCAATTTTTTTAAAGCCTGTGAATTTTTACTGAAACAAAATTGATAGACGAATTTAGCACCCCCAAAAACGGCAATAGGAAAACGGAGTAGGAAAAATTGTCTTATTATTTTGTATTCCATCACATTCTAAATTTATTGCTTATTTGATATTAAAAATTTAACATTTTCTCAATTTTCAGTAGAGATTAAACGGAATGTTTATTTTTCAGTAATTTATTTAGTTTTCCAAAATTTGTATAAAATCAAAATTGGCGTCGCAATATTTTCTATTTGGAAGAAACATAAAACATCAAATCTCCACATTAAACTAAAATATTATTTTTATCACCAAGGTGTAAAATAATTAAAAACGAAATGTTGCTTAAACAAAAAGTGGGTAAAATTGTTAAATGAGTAGATATTTTACGTGTAGTATTCTTGCATGTAAATATGAACAAACTTTTATGAAATATTGAAAAAGAAGAAGCAAAACTCACTCGTTTTGTAAGAAAGAAGCGCCATCCAAGGGAACTCGTTCAGATTTGCATCTTTCCCGTTTCGAATTTTATTCGGGCTGTCCAAATACCCGCATTCTTCTGGCAACAATTTGAAATTCTTGTGGTTCGAAACGTCGGGCGGGGGAGGTGGATTTTGCAGCGAGAGGTCATTCAGTTGCAAATTTATGCGAATTGGTTTTGACGGACAACACACTTTAAAGGTTTCGTCGTAGCCACAGATGTATTTATTCAAAACGATCCTAACTTCTTCGGGAATTGGTGAGGGAGCAGCTTGTAAGAAATCAACGATGGGTTTGCATTCCTTTATTTTGATGCAGTTTCCTGCGCCACCATCGGGTGTCCTGCATCCTTCGTCGTCCACCAACCATTCTGTAAAAAAGTGCAGTCACTGATTAGCAACTAGTATTGACAAACCGGCAACATTTAATACCTCCTGTCAAATAAGTAGCCATTATCAAGTGAATAATACGGATATCGAAATCATTTTAAGCAAGGAGGTTCAAATGATATAAAGGATGTCCCAAAAAGAAACGCAGGAGATCATATGAGGAAAAAGATTTTATAAATTAAACTGTTGGCAAAGCTTTTACATGCTTTTTAACCAACATCTAATTAGCGAATGTCCGGCACATTAAATGGTCATCTGGTTTCAATTCCTGGGTTAGCTGAATCTTGAATGGAAGCAGATGCAGATCTTTCGTCAAAATCCGCTGCACTGTGCCTTTTCAAATGTTTAATTGCAGTGACCGACTGACGTAACTGGAATTTTCGCCGTACTATCATTCACCCCAGCAATATTTTCGGCTGAAGGACCAGTACGAGGCAGGCCTATTTTTTTTATTGTTGCAACCGAACCTGTTTGTTCAAATTTGGCAACTAATCTTTACATTCTGGGCTATCCTTCTACATAATTCCACGTAATTTGTGCACAGTCTCAGCTACACACTCTTCATACTTGTAATGAAATTTCACAATCTGATGCAATGCGTTTACTACATCAAGTGACCGTACACAATGCTGCCAACTCTTCGGAATGAAAATGGCGCACAATTCAAATCAGGCCTTTAGGGATACCCTTTGGATGCAACGATAACTGGCGGGGTACAAAGATAGAAGGTCCGCCAATATTACAGAAAATAAATTTGTCTTCGAATACATTGTCAAAACTAAAGCGGTTAAGCAGCCTTCAGTTGCATATTTGTCTTCCTTATTAGCCGTGAAACAGATCTTCTGTAAAACAACCAATAACAAGGAAACTCATTAAAAATAAAATAAAAGCTTCAAGCTCTTATTTTTACTGATTGCACATGGCTGTATTCTAGAAGAAAATGAAGAGTCAGTAAACGTATATGAAAAAAAAATTCTTTTCATTATCATTTATAAAACTTTGGATTAATCCAAGAAATACATTTCATTTATAGTGATTTGGTCTTCAAGTGAGGAGATAAACTCTAAGTAGCATGGAAAACTTTATTCTACTAATTTCGCTGGTAACACGAGACACAACCGAGCAGGAACTAGACTTCAAGACTTCTGGTTCGTGCCTTGAAATGTTTTCGGTTTTTATCCTTGTCCCCAGGTACCTACTTTTATTACTCTATCCTAATTAACACTTATCCGGGTCATTACCTACTCGGTTTGTGCTTATGTACTATCTAAACAACAACTAAGTTATGTTTACAGCCTACTTATTTTAATCTCATTTGCTAAGTACATTTATTTGGGATAATCTCGGATAATTCAAAGTATAATTTGTATGGCTCGTAAATTCCCAGAAAGCAAAATATATTTATTGGGGCAGGTACTAAATGTAATTGTAGCGTACTGCTACACATTTCAGTATATTGTTTTTTTTTCAAATGAAAGGCTATGGCAAACGATTAGTTGAAAATTTATATATATTTTTTGATTTCTTGTAAATTTCTTTAGATTTGTTTAATATTTAAATATATTTTCAACACATTTTTGTGATTTTAATATATGCCTCATTTCCAATGACTAATATTTCAAATGATACACAACTTATTTGTAAGTTGTAAATTTTTAATATTTGTCACATAAAAAATGAATATGCACTTCTGCCGCCATTACATAATTAGTTCATCGACCTGTTTGTTCAAGTAGGTAGAGCCACATGCTAATGAACTTTCATAGTTGTTGTCAATTGTTAGTAGAAAAAATTGTGTTTCTTCTTTTTTATATTTTGAGAATACTGTTACAATCGCCACAGACGTCTTATACTGCCAAGAATTGTTTGCTTATTGTAAACCGCACGCGGGGCGCAAATAAACCTGAGTTCTGAATTTTGAGAAATAAAAACTTCCACGAATTCATCAAAATTCAGACTGTGGTAGAGCAACACAAACACCATATAAAGCTACAGGTCAAGAACCCGTACGAATTAAGCAGAATCCAGAGATGGGCAGCACCTCTGCGGAGCCACCATAGAAGGTGTTCGAACGTCGACCTTGTACCGTATAACTAGCCAGAACATGCAGTACACTACAAGTTTTATATTTGCAACAAATAAAATCATGTGTAAATCAAATATTTATTTATTGTTATTAGCAGAATTTCAATAAATCCAAATTTTTAACAAATCCAAACAGCGACGATGCTATGGGATACAGGTACACTCAGGAGACGTCCATGTAATATCCAAGTCCATATTCTCTCAACAGACCTCAAACCAGTGCTCAGGCAGGACAAAGGTCGAAAAGACTCTGGTCTTTATCACTATCACTATAAACAAAGAGTACACATACTTCCAAAAATCCCGTTCATCGCTTTGCACGTCATAGAAAGCAAGTCAGCACCGCAGGTGATAAATGAGGATTTTGCTAAAAATGCCAGTTTTTCCCAGACTAGATGCTTGGAATTACGAAACCCCCAACAACATAATCTGCGACAATAGATTACACACGATGGGGTGTAAAATCCAGTGATGTATGATTTTAAATAATCAAACGAAACTGTTTTTCATCAAATTTGCCAATTATAAAAATGATAAGTAAGCTTTGTGTGAACATCTATATAGGATAAATTGGAGTATACGTTTAGTTAATTAAAAAATGACACATAAAAAGGTACGTAACAAAGCATCGTGTCTAGAGTTATATGTCGGTACACTGTAATTAACGAAATTAATTACCCATTCACATTTATTCCTATAGTGAATAACCTTGTGCAAAAATATAACACTGTGCGTTGGTAAGACTCTACAGGTTGAAACGAGTCGAGAATATGTCTTATGGAATACCTCCAGTAGGATAAATAAACTCCATCGAGTATCAGAATAGCGAATTTAAAAAAATCTATGCTGGACTCTGATACCTAAGTGATTTAAGGTGGGTTCTCATTAATCAATTTCATTGACCAGTATCGTGGAATCTATGCTGTTGAAATAAAATATATTAATGTAAACATCCGTTCAACGCTATTGCTCAATAATACTGTGTTTCAATAAAAGTGACATTTCTACTTTTCGTTGATCGGTAGGACTGATTCAATTGAATTGAACAGAGCTTCACAGTGAGAGCAAGTGTTCAGTCGCATCTTTAGGCCATTGTGTGTGTTTTTGATGTTAACTTTGTTCATGTCATCAAAAATTGTATGAAGAATCTACCCAAACCTTTTTGTGTTTTATGTACAACCTAGACAAATTTGTAAAACATGTCCAATTTTAAATGGATTAACAGTTATTTCTCAAAATATCTGGAATTATTGTACCAAAAAGAGGAATGCATATGGAATGTTAAAAGTGATAAGTATAAGAATATAGCAATGAGGGAAAAAGTTACGAAAAAATTCGTTTCGGAATGGAAATAGAAATGTTTTAAATTTCTCTTCAGTCATTCTTAAATGGTTTTTATAGGCATCCAAGTCATCTGCAGTTAATTTCACTAACAGCTTCACTGAAGCACCTTAGTACCTCCGTTTTAAGGTTCATGGTTTGACCCACCAACGACGAGGTTTTCTTTTTTCTTTGCACCCATTTTTAATAATGACACTTTCTAGACTGTTCAATGTTCTTGAATCATGCGAACGAAGACTTTCAATTCTATGTTCAATTGCGTAGATTCAACGATATTGATCAATGACTAATGGGAACCCGCCTTTGCGAACAACAAATCACATGTTCCTATAGTAGACCAGGCGGGATCTGTTTTGGTGTAGATGTTTTATATGGTGTCGCTAATGTTTGCTTTAATGGCTCCAAAATGATATAACAAAACATAATTTCACTATGCGCGTGCTTTAAAACGTGTGCTAAACTTATTATTAAACAAATAGTGAAAACATTGGAATTCCATTTTTTTTCCTATTTTTTTCAACACAGTTCATTTTAGAGAAAAATTGAAGAGGAAAAAAGATCGTAATTAAATTTTACACAAGATATACCTATCTCCAAATAAAAAATACAACATAACTATGCAAATATAGCAAAAACAACAAAAAAAAGTGAAAAAAATTACAATATTTTTGCGATTTTTTTAAAAGTTCTAATGAGTAGGATCTTCAAACTTGGCCAAAAAATCAATTTTCATTAAAATCGGTCCGATAGTTTTCGAGTAATAATTTGGCAATCCATTTTTGAAAAAAAATAAAATTTTTGCAAATTTAACTGAGCCTAAATTAAGACTTCTACATGGGTGTTTTGAAACAGATTCCGCCCATGATACTATTATAGGTATAATATAATAATATCCTATAGTATCATGGATCCCGCCTGGTCTATAGGTACCAGCCAGGATACCATTAATGGGCTGTGTAAAATTTAATTGGGGATCAAAAGAGATACCTATACCTTTAACACAGTCTGGCATCTTGAGAATAGATTTTGGCGAGTAGTACTAACTACCACTAACTCTGCACCATTTATACTGCACAGTAGTTATCCCAACACTAAGCAATTTTTTTTTTCGAAAAAGGCTAATGTTATCAACTTGATACTGATTTTTTAAATTGAAGGAACCCTGTATGTCAGAAACGGATTAAGAAAGCATCTGCATTGATACGAACTGTTCGTCTTATTTTTGGATTAAGAAATATGACTAATGTTTTTTTAAACAGAGTCTACAGACTAAATATTTAGGTGTGTGTCAAACTGCTTAATGCTTCAGTACATTAGTTCTGTAAGATATTTTAATTGTGTAAGTCATGGGTTGTTCAATGCAATCACTGGCATTTCCTAAACCCAACCCGACTGGTGTTTTTTTTACGATGAGGTTTTTTTTTCTGTATTATTAACAATGGCTGCTGGGGATTAAAGTGGTCATATTTTAATAATAAAACGTGAGATCTGTTCTATTTTCTAGGGGATTACTTCTACGCCCCCAAAGAAAACTTTCATAATGAAAAAAAAAAAAAAAATCGGAAAACATTTGAAAAATAAAATTAATTTAGCCTAATATTTTTTTTCGTAATCAACTGATACATACAAACATTCGCTTTTTTATTTTTCTCTAGATTTTCATTTCTTATATAATGGAAAATAGAAAAATAAAATGTCAGTACACTAGTAGTATCACTAAAATTTAAATAGGTATAACAAAGAAAATTTCAAAAACAAAACTGAAAAAAACCTGTTGTATGTATCAGTTGACTGAAAAATAATATTTTGCACAAATATGTTCAACTCTTTTCTAGATCTTAGGGTCAGCAACACCTATTTTAATTTATTTCACAAAATCGAAGTGAACTTCTTTAATTATGAAAGTTCCCTTTGCGAGCACAGAAATCATTTTGTATAAACCAGATAAACTATCATCAAAATATCACCAATTTAATTTTGACCGACTGCCACTGCTTTCTAACTCTTCTTAGATCAGACATAATGTTGTTTAAATCTTGACACACATAACAGAACGTTGTGTTATAAGTTATCTTTTTACATTCGCCAATCTAGAAGGCAAGAAGTACGAGGGCTGTTCAGAAAATAACCGAAATTTATTTCTTTAAACATTATTATTAATTTTATACACTACACTGGTCGACATGATTCGTGTGGATTCAGTACGAATAGTAATTTCGCAAAGATTTTGGTTCGTTGAAGCTTGACCCCAGAAATGCTATGCTGCAGATATTCTAATTTAAATGTGCAAAAAACGCAATTTTTACACATATTTGAGGTTATGCAGGGTGTTTGCAAATAAATGCAAAATATGTTAGGGGTGGTTGCCGAAGTTTTTTGAGAAAAAAAATCATATAAACGTAGGTCAAAATATGCTTCATTTCCGAGATACAGAGTGTTTAAATTTTAATTTTTTATTTATTTTTATTAATTATGTCAAAGAATTTTAAATTTATATTGACTCGAAATTTGATGGTTGTATTTTATTTAGAAATATTGACAGCAACCTACTAGATAATGTATCAATAGAAATTAAAAATACACAACTTGCAGCAAAATATGNGTATAACAAAGAAAATTTCAAAAACAAAACTGAAAAAAACCTGTTGTATGTATCAGTTGACTGAAAAATAATATTTTGCACAAATATGTTCGACTATTTTCTAGATCTTAGGGTCAGCAACACCTATTTTAATTTATTTCACAAACTCGAAGTAAACTTCTTTAATTATGAAAGTTCCCTTTGCGAGCACAGAAATCATTTTGTATAAACCAGATAAACTATCATCAAAATATCACCAATTTAATTTTGACCGACTGCCACTGCTTTCTAACTCTTCTTAGATCAGACATAATGTTGTTTAAATCTTGACACACATAACAGAACGTTGTGTTATAAGTTATCTTTTTACATTCGCCAATCTTAGAAGGCAAGAAGTACGTGGGCTGTTCAGAAAATAGCCGAAATTTATTTCTTTAAACATTATTATTAATTTTATACACTTCACTGGTCGACATGATTCGTGTGGATTCAGTACGAATAGTAACTTCGCAAAGATTTTGGTTCGTTGAAGCTTGACCTCAGAAATGCTATGCTGCAGATATTCTAACTTAAAAGTGCAAAAAACGCGATTTTTACACATATTTGAGCTTATGCAGGGTGTTTACAAATAAATGCAAAATATGTTAGGGGTGGTTGCCCTCTTTTGTGAATCACCCTGTATTATATTTATTGTAAAAATTAATGTACCGCACCTGGTAAACTTGATACACAAAGTTCGCGTCTTGTGTAAACGTGCTTCTTAAATACACAAAATTATGTTGCCATCGTAATCTACATTATATTGTCTAAAAAAAATACTAACCGGTAAAACCACGTACACAAAGGAAGTTTGTGTGATTCATATAAAAGTTAAAAACACGTATCTAATAGAATAAGATACATACCTGCGAATTATACATGTACAGCATACAATCATTTAATTGTTTTATTAAATAATTATTGTGTAAACTTATGAATATGAAAACTGTATTGTTTAGTACGTCTAATTATTTAAACATTAATAACAAAATGTATTTAATACATACTCGTCACAACGTGTAGGTTATGTAACAAACTTTTGCATCAGTGGCTTCAGTGGACCAGTTGTTAATTATCTATAAATAACCAGAAAAATTAAAGCTGATCTTTGAACTGATGACTGGTTGATTTAAATTTACATTACAATCCTTTCATCCTTGATAGGAATAGGATAATGTATTATTTATTGTCTATTAATGATTTAATTCTGTGTAGTATAGAGGCGTTTCATATACACTGTGTCCCAAAATGATGGAACAAAATTTTTTCCAGTTGAAATTTTAAAAAAATCTCTAAAACAGGTCAATTAGTAAGTAGAAATTGTCAATTTTGGAATATTTTCTATTTCTTTTTGAGCCATGTTTGAAAGATATATAACATTACCGACATTTTTTTGTTAATAGGACGCTCTATATTTTATAGTATAAATATTCGGGGTTCAAAGTTATCAGTTACATTTTGAATAACATTAGGTGTTGTTCCGAACTTCTTCTATGATACGATTTTTCAATTCTTGATAATGTCTAGTCTGTTCACATACACTTTGCTTTTTAGATAACCCCACAAAAAAAATCTAGTGGGGATAAGTCAGGGGAGCGTGGTGGTCATGCAAGAGGGCCTCTTCTTCCTATCCATCGATTTGGGAAAACTTCATTAAGGTGGCCATATCCCTGGCCGAGAAATTGTCAAATTTCTGGCGTTTTTAGGTACTGAAATCTTGAAAAGTAACACGTGTAGAATAAAAGTAAGCACAAAAATAAAATTCTTTATGTTCTGTTTATTCATTGTTACTATTTAAATTTACTCAAATAAAATAATAACTAAAAAAAGCGTTTGTAAAATATGCGTTTGCTGTTATCCTAACTCCACATTTTAAGAATTATCTTCACGTACTTATAAATAAAAGTAAACAATTTTATATGTAGGACTAAGCAAAATCTTGATGGTTTGATCGTTTTTTGCACCTGTTTATTCGTTTTACTGCGGCGTCTTTGAAAATACCCAGATGGCATGACATAACATTCTTATTATTTGATAAGTTTTAGTTTATTCAGTTATTAAATGTTTGAAATTATTTGTCTTTGTGGAAAACACTATTTAAAAAATATGGCGCCCTTAAGGTAATTTCTTACATCGAGGCGAAAATGTGAACGGGCACCATCTAGTTGGAACCAGACATCACCAGCAGGCGTATCGTGCTCATTAGGGTTAGGAGAAATTAATTCCAGGGCTGAAATCAGCTGAAAACGCGAAAAATCCAAGTAAATGTCGTCTGTCAAATATGCCCTCAAAGAAATAAAGTCCCAATGTGTGATTTTCTACTATTCCAGCCCAAACAATCACTTTTTCTTGCATTCAATGCGGATTTTCTGGACTCCAAAACCTAATATTTTGCCTGTTCACCATTCCGTTTAAGCAAAAAGTTGCTTCGCCAGTGAAAATCATGTGATTTTTTAAGTTAGGTTGCCTTTCAAATAAATTTCTAATTTCCTCGCAAAACTGTAATCTTCTGTCTGTGTCATTTCTCGTAAGACCTTAACTTTGCAAGGATGCCACTTTTGAGACTTCAGAGTTCTGTGAACTGAGGACTTCGACAAGTTGATATTTATTGGCTGAGACAGATCCAATGGATGAGTTAGGATTATCAGCAACGGCGAGCATCACATTTTGACGGTCATTTTCGGTCACCGTTCTTCGCCTTCCTGATCCAGATAAATCTTTTATACTTCCGGTTTCTTCAAACTTTTTGGATATTTTACTTATTCTTTGGTCTGGATACTTGAAATAAGTTACATACCTCCTGTTGACTACAGGTTTTAACACCGCATTCAGTGCATTCAGTCATACTTAAAATTGCTAATCTCTGTTTTTCGCTTAAACAGGCAACCGTTTTTCAAATTAATTTAATAACGAATGAATTGGAACTAAAACGATTCACGTTATACCTATGGTATTCTGGTGAATTTTATGTGTTTATCGATGTGTTTTTTTTGGGAAAAAAAAACCTTTAAAGTAAGTAAGTAGAAAAAGATTAATAAAGAGTAAGTGCGTTTTTTAAAGTACAGAAGAGACTAGGATTGTTTAAAATAGCCATCAGTGCAACATAAAAGACAATTTTTTAAATTTTTATGACAACTACACAAAAAACTAGGTATAACCTTATGTCGCTGAATTCGTCTTTAGAAGAATATAGTCCTGGGGACCGCCTAGCCGGGTGTCTTGGCCGGCGGATTTCGATCTGCCGAGGCAAGCATCACGGACGCAGGCTGGAATTTGGATGGGTGACCTAAGGCAAGCTCGGGGACGTGGTTGTGGCAGCCTACCAGAGACTTGGGTCGCCCTACATTTGCCGCATGCGTGTGGTCCCCGATAAATGGTAATGAGAACAGTGCAATGAAAATCTCTGTAACTCAAGACCATGCTATCATACATGAACTATATGAGACTTTTCCACCAAGCCACCCGTGTAGTAAATAGGATGGTTTGAAGAAAAGTATTCGAGTAATGAAGGAGGGTGTACAAGGGGCTCTTAAGGCCTAAGTGCCGTGGCGGAAAAACAATTTCACCACCCTCCGACATACATACATACATACATACATACATACATACATACATATATACATACATACATACATACATACATAGAGCGTCCTATTCTCAGTTAAACATAGCTAAAAATAGAAAATATTGCAGAAAAGTGATAATTTCTATTTACTACTTTACCTGTTTCAGCGATTTTTAAAAATCTGAAATGGAAAAAAATATGAATTTTGTTCCATTATTTTGGGACACAATATATATTCATTTAAAACTTTTTTAAGTGAAATAAATAGCTCTTGTAAAATTTTTTGTTGCTAAATGTGTATGGAATATCTTATTTTGTATTTATAAAAAAAGTTACACAGACAAGTGTGCTACATTATTGAAGACTTTTTTTATAACCTACTATATCTATTTAACCAGTTTTGCTAAATATTCATACTATTTTTAAAGCAAAAATGTGATGTCGAGAAGAATGACTAGTTTTTTTAAATATTCACTAAGTAAATATAACTACATCCTTAAACTAAAAGGCGAACCTGTACATTTAAATATTAATATAGGTAAACATATAAACATATAAGGTAATGGATATTAATAAATTTAAATGTTCAGTTAAAACATTGTTAGTGACAAAAGTGCTATTACAGTATTAAAGATTTTACCGATGACAATCTATAACTACCTATGTATTATCTGTTTGTTTGTCTTGATTTATGACCTGTCCTATACATGTAAATGTCTAAATGGATTAATAAATATTATTATTATTGTAAATACGAGCAATTTTTAAACACTACTGTTATAAAAATGGTTTCTATTTTATTCTAACATCGCAATTTCACATTTTTTGCAGTTTTCTTAGTATTTTTTTTACAAAATTTTGACTGATGCATTGTTACTGTGAATGATTTTGTATTGATTCTAATAGTCTACTAGGGGTAGGACTGAATTATAAAACTAGATATGTACTTACTGATAGAATTGAGCTTTATACAAAATTTGACATATGATGTACTAGTACATGCCCGTAAGTAAAAGGAAATTATCATTAATTGTGTTAAATACGAATGCATAGACAATGTCATATTAATAAAAACAGCAACTATAGTTTATTATACTTGCAATGTTAATCAAATTCTATTCAGTTGTATGATGCAATGCTACAGAGTTTTGTTCTGCAACTGCAATAAACTGCGCAAAAAGTGGAAAATCCAGATAAAAAAATTGAAAAATCGAGTTCCTATTCAACATTAATTCATTCATGCTTTTTTATGCTATGCTTTATATGTATTGCAAATTTTAATTAGTTTTATACATTTTCTTCTGTATCTGGGAGAAGTAAGATACAGTTGATTTTGTATATGTTACTTAAGAAATGTCACTAATATCTACGAATATACAGTTATCCAGCATAGTCCTAAATTGTCCTCTAATTCAGGACTATCTCTTATTGTCCTCTTATAAGGGCAACTAATACATTAAAACATAAGGACAGCAAATTTTTTTCCGAAAATGAACGAAAATGAAGATTTGAGAACGGTAGATATTTTTTGCGGCAATTTAAAAACCTTTAAAGATATCTTATTAATATTTTACACTTAAGCTTAGGGGACCCACACAGTAATTTACGCAGTGCTTTCTGCAAGGGGTAGTTTTACATCGGTGACTATCACTATTTCATTTCCAACTTAGATGAAATAAATAGTTTAGTTGTATTATCCCTTAAAAAAGTTTTAACTTGTTTTTGCGAAGAAAATAAAATCAGCGGAGCTCCTAAAAGTATACAGGGTGTTAAAATAAAGTGTAAAAAAAATTGAAAGCAAAGGGTACTCCCAAAAATAATTAAAACATTTGTATGAATGTATGTAGAGAAACGATTCGTTTCCGACATGTTAAAGTATTCGTGAGAAAATGTTTTTGTTTATCTTAAATTCGAGGTCAATTCGTTTTGAAAAGTTGCAGAATGTGATTTTAAAACCCATACTGATGTTCTTTACATTCTAACGCATTTGATGACACACATGACAACACAAAATTTAACTTTTCTGTCTTAATAAATGATACAATAGCTCTGAAAAAGTAATATGCAGAAATGCATATTATGTATGTAATAATATAGGTCATCGTCACTATTCCGAGGCTTATCCTAATTGTCTACCTGCTGCTCGAATCGTCATTAGATTCCATCACCGGCACCGGGGCTGTAGAAAATAATTGTAAAAACACCATCGACTTTGAAAGATCAGATCTGTTTCCACATCCGAGGTAGAAGAGCATTTTGGACAAACTGGGGGTAAAACCGTGGACCCAGACTAAGACGGATTGCAGCTCATGTAGCTATTAACCACCGTATTGCTTGAAGAACTCTTAGCGAACAGCTAATCTACCACACGAAATCCACAAGACTGTGACGTCACGTTGTAGATGTTTTGGTTTAAACGCCTGAACTGGCACTTTAGAAGACAGACTACTCAATGCATATCTACACAATTTAAGAGAGGTGTTACGGACGTTACTTGAACACATGCCAATGAATGTCAAGCGTGGTTTGTGGTGCTCCTCCTCTTTTCGGAAGTACCTAAGTGAAATTTAGAAAGAGTTAGTGACCATTTAGATCACCAGACCTGAACATTCATCACGATTGGAGTTCCTCGTGGGATATTTGAGGGGACACTTAATTCTTTTTGAGATGTAGAGCTTATATTGGTATGCCAAGGAAGACGGTTTGAATACCTTCTTTAATGGTGTATTTTTCATGAAACAAAAATGTTAAACCTCTCAATTTCATTTACCATTCCATTTTTTTATTCATTTTTAACACATTTAACACTCAGTACACCATTTAACAGTTATCTACCGACAATTTTTGTTGCCATATGAATACTGCCAAGAAGCGTTTTAAATCACAATTTGCAATATAGTCCAGAAAGGTGCGTCCTGCTGAAAATAGATTTTTATTTACCCTGCTCTTTCAGAAAATGCTAAATTTTTGTGAAAATTTCAGTATAGTACAGTTGAAGAATTAAATCCCCATCCCTAGGTTATTACATTTATAATCACCATATTGAAATTATACTTATTAAACAACCTGTATAGTCTTTCGGATCTCAATTGAAGAACCAACAGGTTGGCAGTATGTACCAGGTTCGGTCGCTGACGCAGCAACTCGGCATTGAAATATTTGAAAAACTTGTTCCCAAATTTATTTAGTCATACCCATATACAGGTCTGGTCGCCCAATTGAAGAATGCGCGCGCGGGCAAACGCCGCACATATACAGCCGTACAAGGCGACCGGCCATAAATTTCAGTTGTCGACAATTTGCCTAGCAGTGCAGTGCAGCAATGGGGAATTTGGTGTGATTCAGGTAATTTTAATTTATTTTAGGCACCTTCTATTAATCATTTGTATTATAATTGCGAAAGGGAGAAATAAGAGTGATATTTTGTTTACTAATATTATTACAACATGCAACTGAAACCCTTTGAAACGGAACAAAACGAAATTTACCATCAATATAATAAAATTGTTTGAGGACATAAGTAATTAAAATATGTTGTTGGTCAAATGAACATATAATAGAAATTTTCTACACAGAAAATTTTTTTAGGGACGCTTATGAAATTCATTAAATTTTATTACTAGGCGTTTTTATACATGTTCAACTGACTTCGGAAATACTATACCAAATTTGAATTGATTGGTTAATCCCTTCACAAGATATTTTAAATTTGATTTGATGACTTGACAGAATATTATCGATATTTTGACTATTCTACAAACAATTTTTATAATGTAATTTATTAGCAGTTTTATGCAGCCAATTTTCGAATTATTGTAATTTTTTCTCTGGTCGTGATGTTGACATAACAGCATTTCCAAGCATATGTCCATGTGAATTATTTTCTCTTATATTTCGGAACACCCTTTGCTTTTAATGTTGCTCACATTTTTTAACACCTTGTATTCAGCATTTATGCACTGAGAGTAGGATATTATTCACAAAACAGATCGATCTCAGTTTATAGGTAAAACTTTTCTAATTTTAATTAACAGGAACAGTATGGTGAAGGTCACTTACGTGCATAACCAGTAACACTGAACAATACCAAATAACACAAGACACTATTAAATGCGAATAAATTTCTAAATTGGCACATCCTCTCGCGAGCGGGCAATGTCAACTACTATCGTAAACACTAGAGGATTTCAAAACATTTTATATGCAAACAGGAAAAACAGTTATACATTTGCTACAGACGGACGTAAGACAGACCGCTCCTCCGCAGGTAGATTCGTTTATGATTAACTGATTAATAGTGGGTAAGTGACGTCTGGCCCATTAGCTTGAGTGTTACGTTTAAATGAGCGTTGTTGATAAATGCGTCGGGAATTCCAATCGTTGTGCGTTTTTACCCGCTTTAAGATAAAACTAATTATTAGACCTGCGCGTTTTTAGGTCATTTCAGGGATGGACTATAGTAGGATCGTATTCGATGCAAAGTAGATCAAAAATTTGTCGGTCTTTTATCAAAGGAAAATCGTGTCATCATTTTTAGGAGGCGTAAGATAAACCAGTTCAAATTTAAAATGAAATTGAATGTAAAATCTGAAATACCGCTGCATACGCACTGTGTTCTGGTAGTAGCTGTAGTCGCCCAGGTGCATCGAGTGTACGAAGTGGTCGGTTATACGTCAAATACTAACCTGGCGAGCTTTGCCGTCAATTAGAGAGCGCTTCCAAAAAACAAGTAAACAACAGTGGCGCGTACAGAGGTAAAATGTAGTACATATGTGGAATTTAAAAATCAAATTGGATTTATAATAAATTACATTTAAAATAAATAGTTTATGAGAATAAAGGAATTTTTGTAGGAACAAGGGTGCCAGACGTGAACTGATCCTTTCGTCCCTTCATAATATATAAAGAAATTAGTCAATTTCTAAAACCCTTAAAAGCGTATGGCACTGGATCCCTTGACAGGCAATGATGTATTACTTTGCATCGAATATGATCCTACTATAGAGTGCCAATACATTGTTACTGTTTTTATTTGGTAACTATTTAGTTAAAGACTTTTCCTATATCAGCATTTTGTCAAAAACGAATGATACTCACGTGATCTATGTAAGTTTCTTGTTCATAATTTGAAACCGCATTTTGGGAAATGTTTATATTTTCATAAAAAAGTATGGAATAGGTATGTCTTTTACAAAATAGTTGCAACTAAATTCATGTTGGAAATAAACAGTGAAATAGGAGGAGGAACAATTAACAATTTTGAAGTTTAAGCTTTACATAAAGCTTAAGATTAGCGAGTTAGGTTAAGTTTCTCCCTCTCTCTCTCTCTCTTTTTCCGCATTTTCGAGTTAATATTTGTAGGTACATGTTTCGTTTCTAGAATCAATTTTCTACATTAAAGTTAGGTTAGGTTAGGAGATTTTTCATGTAATACACATAAAGAAAAACTTAACCCTACTTTACGGATCGCCACATAAAAGATTGAATTACATTTGAAGGAAAACTTAACCTGACCTAACCTATCTTCATGTAGATATACAGGGTGTTTGGAAAAGTTGATACAAAATTTAAGGAGGTGAAAGTGAAAGTAGTTTTAGTGCTAAAAAAATAACGGTACAGTAAATATCGGCCAGCATATTTTTTTGTTGCTTGTGCAGTGACTAAACATTATTTTTTTAACAACTTCATTTGGAACCTTCTTGACTCTAGCGACATTTCTTTTGGATGAGCAGTTTAGTCAGAAAAAAATAATAATTTAATTATTAGTTAATGAATTCATTTTAACTCCAAAATTTTGCTAGGAACCCCGCTCGACCCCGCTCCGTCCGAGGTCAAGGTGAAGTAAGCGAAACTGTCTGTTATGATACTGACATTGAAACTGTAGCATTGGAACTTCAAATGGAAATTATTGATTTACAGTGCAGTGATATGATTAAGAACAAATATCAAAACTCATCTTTGTTGGAATTTTATAAGAGTCTTCCACTGGTACAATTTGATAATTTGCGTAAATTTGCTCGTGGGCTATTTTCTGTTTTTTGGTACTACTTACTTGTGTGAGAAAACATTCTCCAAAATGAAGTACACCAAGAATGTTTACAGATCTAAGTTAACCGATGACAATCTTTTTTAATAACACAGCCACACAAAAATCCACTTTCGGACCCAGAGGTCAGACCATGTTTATTATACGTTTCTTGGGTCGCTGAGGTCCATTTAACCCCATCACCTCACGATTTTTCATAACCTCAAAAAAAGAAACGATATTCTGAACAACAGTTTTGATGAACAACTTATAACTAGCAAAATGCCAACAATCTCTGTAACAAACAAATAATTAAGACAACAAAAACAGGCATACTATATTATATCTTATTTTTGTTTCCGCTGAATTAAATAAATAAGTTGTATTCTCTAAGAAAAGGTTAGTTTTAGGCAAAAAATTCAAGACACCTTTTTTGTTGTAAAATGTTAGGCGAGTCCGAAAATAAAAATTAAAAGAAATCCAATGGCGTTCTACCTTTTATGACAAAAACGTCGACTGATTCACGTCTAACTACGCCACTGGCGGCAGATAAAAATTGACTTTATACTAAAAATGCAGCTCTTTACCAACGTGCAATAACTGCCACATTTTTAGAACCTAACATTGACTGTTCCAAATTTGTTATAATGACGAAACTCATTACTAGAATTTAAAAACTGAGACAGTTGTAGAACTGATAAAAAGTCGACTAAAAATATGGTATTGAAAGATACAATGAATGTGTTGGGAAAAATCAAGAAATAGTTTAAAACGACGAGAAAATGTAGTTATGACTTGTAGTTTCGTGAATGCTTTTAGCAATTTAATTAATTCATTCATTTTGGTAACTACGTGTGTCCTATTTTCAAAAATGATGTCATAAAATGAATATCTCATGATAAATGATAACTTTTTATTATAAACTGACAGTATGATAAATCTTGTTATCTTTGCAAACATGTTACAAAGAAAATTATGCAGGACTGTGTTGCCAAAATACAGTCAATGCCTAGCACGACTGTTACCTGCTTCTCGACATTGGTGGATGTCATATGATTGACGTAATAGGCCAGGAAAATAAGCTGGGAAATGGCCATTTCGCGATTTTTCGTTTCGGCAAGCTGAATTTATCACTATAGATGCTAAATATTATGTACAATAACATATTAGTTTCCACAGTCATAAAAATGGGGGGAAGATTGTTTACAGGGTGGTTAATTGTATAATTTTTACGTAAATTCACGTTTTTCGTTTATAACTTTTTTCCGTTAATTTTCACGAGAAAACATATGATACTTTTTTTTTCGTCTTCAAAAGACCTACAAAACTAGCCCTCGAGCGTCAAAAAATATTGATTAGATCAAAAGTTATAATCAGAAGAAGTTGATTTATGATGTTTGAATTAAACATTTATAAACTACGTTATTATTACCAGAACGTTTTGGCATCGCATCCTCTCATTCCTTATCACTGTCTAATAACTCACACGAAATCTCGAATCGGTAAGTTGTATAGTTTACAAGTTATGGCCTTATAAACAAATTAACTAAATTTGCAACCTGGATTTTTTTTTATTTTTTAGCGTTAGTTATAAAATGAAATATACGACACACGAACGTGATATCACTACATATTATAAAACAAAGTCCTTCGCTGCGTCTGTGTGTCTGTTCGCGATAAACTCAAAACCTACTGCACCGATTTTCATGCTGTTTTCACCAATGGATAGAGTGGTTCTCGAGGAAGGTTTTAGTATATAATTTGTTAAGTTTTAAATACGTTAGTTGGCTTGAGCCAACTAATGTCTATATGTTAAAGATAAGATACTACCTATATCCATTTTAATACTTTAAAAAATTGGCAATTATAAAGCGGTAATGTAAAAGCTATTTACACAAATACGGTATTAATCCTTATCCTTTTACACTATATAATTTAAATGAATATCTTAGGAGTAATCGCAAAAAAATTACGGACGCGAGAATAAAATTCAAGCGCCTCGCTTCGCTTGATGCGATCGCCGACCCTCCCCCCGCACCGTCTTGCCTACTGTTTAGCTAATAAGCCGAACGATAACGCGCGCGTGATCCATTAATAAACTGACTTGGAGCGAATGGAGGTGACGACTGTCGACTGTGTTTCCTTTCTGGGTGTTGTTGGGCAGTTATAATTGCGTTCGATATTTTAAGGTCACATTTTTGTTTCGTGTCTGTTTTCTTTAGGTAGTTAGATACCTAACTTACTTACTTATTAATTAAAATTGATAGTCCTGAAAATAGGTACTTTAATTTAATTCGTTTTGTTTTAACATTGTTGGTAGTTACCTATATTGCTTTAAAGTTAAGGGTTTTGCATTTTTAGTTTTGAGTTCGTTTGTTGTCTTTAGGTATATAGATATATCGTGAATTATTTTAAAATTAATATTAGGGTCGCATTAGATGAAAGATGATTGATTTTTTGTTTGTTACGATTTAACTCAAAAACTACTCCACCAATTTTACCGAAAGCTACATCTCCTCGGAGTAACATAGGCTATTTTATATTTGCCCGTGCGAAGCCGGGGCGGGTTACTAGTAGTTATATATAAAAAATCGTCAAAATTCATTGAAAAACAACGGAGCTACAGACTGTCAAAGTTGACGGCCGATTGTTAAATAAATTAGGTTGGTAGTGGCATGGCGCGGCGGAAGGGCGGGGGGTAGCGAACGACAACGAGTCCGAGGAAAATGACGATAATATTCATAGTCCTGCCGTTAAATAAGGGAAATTCGCTTGAAAATAATATATTTTCGTACCTTACTGTTTTTGGAAATGAAATGAAAAAGTTATAAGCGAAAAACGTGAATTTACGTAAAAATTATATAATTAACCATCCTGTAAACAATCTTCCCCCATTTTTATGACCGTGGAAACTAATATGTTATTGTACATAATATTTAGCATCTATAATGATAAATTCAGCTTGCCGAAACAAAAAGTCATTTCCTGTACTATAACGCCGTGACGACTACAAAAGGTAAGCCCCTGCATAGGCGTCGGAACTTCTAAATTGTAGTGGGTACCCAAATTGTAAATAACAGTAAAAATACCTGGTGTTTAAGTAAAACAAATAAGGAGTGTTTCTACTCATAGAAATAATGGTTGGTATGAACTTTCTTTTCAAGATTTTAATATTAATGTCTCTCTGTGTTTGATACAGCTTATAGTAAAATCGCTCTGGATGCTTCAGAATTCAGAGCTCTCAGGACTCCACCTAGGAAGTGGTGTTTACATAGATGCCTGTAGTACAAGTAACTAACTAGAGTTCCATACGACCTCTTTGGTAAATTAGGATTCACACATACCTAACTCACCCATTTTCTTTATCGATGTGAACACACCTTTACGTTCATTCAAAGAACAGAAAATATGCAATTCAAATTGAAATAAAATTGAATAATAAACATTTTATATTTTATAATAAAATAAAAAGAGTACGACAATACGGGTGTCCCACCACGAACTCCATCGATGGATATCTGGGAAACCGCTCGAAGGATTTTTTTTTAAATTGTGATTGTGTGATACGGATCGTGGGGCCTACCAAGCTAAAATATTTTCAAGGTACTTGTACTTCCGGTTATACCGGAAGTCGATACTAACTTTCTTATTTTAAATGGAACCCCTGTATATTATTGCATTTTTGGAAACAGCATCTATTTTTAAGTTGAAAACATATAGCACACTCCATAGTTAGGATTACAGTGACTTTATACAAGACAGTGGCGACAATAGAGTGTATCATTTTTAATTGGTCCACGTGATTTTAGCTGCCATGTTGCATCCAGTGTCAAATTCATCTGTGAAATGTCATGGTGCCAGGAGCGTTCTTATGGTGTTATTTAATATTTGTATTGTTTTATTTTAATTTTGGTGATTGCTAGTGAAACTATTGGGTGCTAAGGGATAGTTATAATGTCTGCAGAAGCTTCGTGAGGACGATGAGCGTGAATTTCTTTCAGGCTTTTTGGACACTATAACAAAAAATATAAGACCTACTTATAAGGAAGTTAAGGTTCCTGCTAACATAGAAGAACTAAAATTTAATCTTAGTTTTAGTGAATTAAATTATCTTTATAATAATGTGTGCGGATATATTGCCCAAAGTATCGTTAAAACGTCAAAAACTTGTACAAACTGTCTGCATGCTGTTGGTTCTAAAACGCCGATCTATAAAACATGTTCAAAATTTAGCGTACTTAAGAGATTTAGAGAACATTCAGTCTTTTTTGCAATGAAGCGGTATTTTGTTTCTTCTTGCAGATGGAAAGTACTTTTTCAATATTTTTTTGCGATTGAATCTTGACAAAATATAAATTTAAAAGAGTTTTCTTAAAAGAAATGTTTGGTTTAAATTTAGATCTACCAAATTGTCATCAGATCAAAAATAAAATTGTTAAAAGATTTATTATGTTCCGATTCAAAATAGCTTCCAAAAAATGTCTAAAAGCATGCAAAAAGCTTGCAAATAAAAGTGTTGCTGGACATTTTTTGTAACAAATACTATCACTAGTATTAAGTACCTATACGTTTTTCTAATGTAAACCTAATAAATTTCATTGTGTAATGTAGGTATGCTTAAATTTACTTGCCTAGAAAATATAAACCACTAGTTGTTATTATTATATATTTATCCTTCTCTATTGCACAAGTAGATTCTATATTCATTCATTATTTAAAATCACTTTCCAAGGGAGTTATTTGCCTAAAACTGTGCGTAAAATTTAAAAGAAAAATACTTTTGTACTTAATTTATTTTTGATAAAAGTTACTTTCAATTTGACATTGGATGCAACATGGCGGATGGGCGGGGTTTAGTCGCTATTGTCGCCACTGTCTTGTATATAGCCACTGTAGTTAGGATTAACCGTTTTTGAGATATTTTGATTTTTAAGCAAAAATCGACAGATGCAGACTGTCAGAAAAATTTAGTTTTCTCGGAAACATAGGTTTATTTTTTTTATCCAAATTGGACATTTTGTAGAGGAAGACATAATTTATCCAATTTGCAATGAAAATTTTCCAGTTTTTATACAGGGTGGTAAATTTTTTTTTATCGAATATGAAGTTCAGAAAATGTGGAAAACTCTAAATTTTTAAATGGATGCCCCTAATTCTTTTAACGTATTCGCATTCTGCACTAAAATTAAGTGTAACTTTGTTTAAGTTTCCCTATACCTAAACCCAGTGGTTTTCATATCATATATATTTCTTACGTCACACTACGCTTTCATATCAGAAGTTCGACGCAATCGTTGTAATAAAAATCTATTTATGGGTCAGAAACATAAATTGAGCCAATATACTTATGTTATTTTGAATTTAAATATACTAAAAAAAAAATCAATAGACAAATTAACAATACGAAACAAATATTTTCCATTAGATTATAGTAATTAACGTATGCGTCATTGTTAAGTGATCTTTTCGAATAAAACTTCCAATCATCATTAATATTAATAAATAATAATTTCTATTCTTGCGAGATTGCATAACATTGACAAAAAATTAACGTTGTTGATTTTAGAACAGCCCGCTTTTCAATTCGCATTTTTGAAATGTTGTCAACTTGATGCATAAGAGAATTCATTATCATGTTAAATATGTTAACCAGTTTCTGTGCAAAAATTTAGCTGCGGACTAGAATGAATATTAAAATGTGTATTTTCATTGTTACCTCATCCTGTAATTAGTATAAACTTTGGATGTTGTAATTTAAAAAAAAATAAATAAATAAATATAAGGTGTGACATTTCTTGTGAATAAAATTAATACTCATACTTCTGATAATAAATGAAGTAAAACTATACAGGGTGATTCACAACTTATCCAAAAAAATTTGGGAATAGATGCAGCATGAGAAATGGAATCAATGTCGTAAACATTTTTTTTGTAAAATCCTTTACAATAGTTTCCGAGAAAAAAAATTGAAGTTATAGTACATTCAACCACTACATAGCTGGACAACTGTAGTCTCTAGCGTCATTCGCCACGTGGCCTCAGGAACTCCGAATACTGAAATCGGATTTTACAATCGTCGTTGCGATATTTACCTGACATCTGTGGTGTTTTTAGCAGTTAGTGTCAAAAATGGGTAGTTAGTAGTGTCAAAATGGTTTGCGTGGTATGGTATGTCAAATGATTTTATTATTTAAAAACACAAATTAATTTTATTAATTAATAAAGGCAAAAGCAGTCAGTTGAATTTGCCGATATAAAATAGGTGCGATAAAATTCTATTTACATATTTCTTTCCTTGCGAAAGTTTTTGTCCGTTTTTATCACACCGCCATGCCGGTCGCATTGTGCGAGGTCAGGTTTTACAGTAGACCAGTTTCCAGTGCCGTGCAGAAGTGTATTTTTAAATCATTTTCGAGCTGCCCTTTTTGATTTTTTCTTTACAAAATTGTATTTGTAAGGGTTCCCTGTACATCCACAATTTTTTTTTGGATAAGTTCTGAATCACCCTGTATAATTATTACAGCACAATTGTGAAATTATAATACTACGATATTTTCAAAAAAGGATTAAAGAATAAATGCCAGCCTGTGTAGATTCATCGTGCTAAAAGCAATTCGCTCATGTAAATAAGAAGCTTCGGCTACTTGTACCTGCAGTTTATAGCAAAAATCATGTGGTCCGTCAAAAAACACACATCTTATTGGTTCAGCAGAGGTTGCCCTTAAGACGTCACTAGTGTTTGAGGCTTTAATTTATTAATTTGTAATTGTATTGTGACTTATTACACCGATGTTTACTAATTAAGAGGATTAATAGGCTATGATCAATCCGTGTGCCGTTCTATTCGACAGTGAAATGCACGGCTAACGTCTCTTAGAAAAAACCAGGATTAGCCACCGGCACACTAGGCCGACAGGGCAGGCATTAAGGTGCCGCTAGATAATATCGAATAAATCGATCGATGCGAAGCTTTAGATCAGAGGCAGACATGTACATGTTATTGTACAATGACGCGGATAGTGGGATTACTAAAATGTGAAGTAGTTGATTTTTCGCCACCACTAGTAAAAATAGCATCCATTTAAAACTGCGACTATTTTAGATATGCGCTTGTGACATCGATAAATGTCGAACGCCCATTTTCGTTTTTGAAACGGGTATTTACCGATCGCCGGAGACGATTAACCGCGGTATACTTAAGACAATTGTTTTTTACAATCGCTTTCCTTACGAGTACCTACCTACTCATTATTACCTGGTACTTATTATTACGTACTATACCTATCTATTTAATGGTAAGTTCCATGTCAAGCGTTTAGTATAGAAAAATAGAGACAGCCCCTTTTTCTTTCATACTATTATGCAAATACTTACATACTATTATGCAAATACTTACATATATACACGGTGTCCTAACGGAAATCGATATCTCGGAAAGTACTGATCCGATAAATCTGAAAATTTGGCAACTTAGCAAAGGTAGTAGGGCCAATACAGTTAAAATATTCAGAACTTTTTGGAACATCCGGTTATACCGGAAGCAGACATTAACTTTCTTATTTTAAATGGAACACCTTATATATTATTGCATTTTCTGATTCTACGTGAAATTTGAGGGCCACTTTATTGAATTTTTCCTATACCTAGGATTTATAAATTTTGAGATATTAAATTTTAAAGAAAATATTTGACAGATGCAAGGGTCCGCGAAGGTGCTAGTAACTCTTTTCAGGAGCGTGATAGCAAGTGGATTTTTGGTACCTGTAAAGGGCATAGGTAACACTAAATTATGGTATACCAATAAATTAAATATTAGGTGTTTCATTTTTGCTGTTATATTTTGATAACTTCAAACACCTATAACTTTGTTAACTTAAATGGAACACCCTGTATTTTTTATACTCCGTCGTATGCAGACTGGAAGTTCCTTGCAAGCCCTATAAGCATTGTTAGGGTTGATGTTACTATTTTTAGAGATATTTGCAATTATCTATTTTTTTTCTCGTATTAGATCTGTTATCAAATTGATCATGACTAGAACCAATACAAAACAATTCAAATAACTTGATATTTTTCAAGTTAGTTGTCAAATTATCGTTATGTCTGTAATAGTTTTTGCCGAAAATTTAAATAAAAATGCCTGGGGATCGTTTAAATTATACTAATGAGGATTATTTTAATTTGTTTGTTATTTATGGTCAATGTCAATGAGCAAAGCAGCAAATTCTCTACATGTTCTTGAAATTACTTTATCACATTGTCCATAAATAACAAATAAATTATAATAATCCTCATTGGTATAATTTAAACTATTTCAAAGCACTTTTATTTAAATTTTCGGCAAAAACTATTACAACTAACTGGGACAAACGTCGAGTTATTTTAATTGCTTTTGGAGTTTCTCTGGTTACGGCCAATTTGATAACAGGTTTGATACGAGAAAAGCTGCCCAAGAAATAGAAAATTGCAAATATCTCTAAAAGTAGTAACGGCATCCCTAACAATGCTTATATGACCTGAAAAAAAAATACAGGGTGTTCAGTTTAAGTTAACAAATTGCTGTTTGAAGTTATCTTTCTATTTCCAAAGAATAAAAACTATTTTATTATACAAATAAATATTCTTGTGAAACTGTGTCTTCGATTTCACTCTCTATAAATATCACACTCTGTAGACTTGTTAATGTTGTTTGCGCCTGAAATTGATTTCACAAATAGGTCAATATCCTTAATTTGATAGTTCCCGTACTCTTTTGGTAGTAGGGAACTTTCAAGTTTACATAATCATGTGACTCGTGTGACTAACATCCATCCAAGTATTTAAAAATTATTTAATTGACCTTAGCACCTTATATCTTCATTAATTTGGAAAGGATTAAAATTTTCATTTCAGTAGAATCTAATGCTTCATAGCTTCTTGGAAGGTGTTATCTAAATGATGTGTAATATAAAGTAAATGATTGCATTCGGTAGTTATTTATAAAATCAATTAGATTATTTATTGTGAAAATCCAGTTACTAAAGCAATCTAAAGTCGGAAACTTGGAGGTAACATGGATTTACCCACGTAATTGATTCTCATGAAAGAGATGTATGTACATAGGGGAAACGTAATATAAAACCACAAACATATTTTTTTATGTAGGTATTAAACTGATAGAAAATAATAACAAAAAATAGTTTTTTTATTCTTTCTAAATTCAATTCAACTATAATTATATTCTCTATATTCTAAAAATAAAACATTCACTTCATTAATAAATATATATGACATTATTATTTTAATGCAGAACCATCATAAATGATTACAAGCCACGCGACGCCAAGCTTAGACAACCAACATTGCACGGCTGGTACTTTCAACTAAAAATCCCTAAATCATAATCAATGATTCATTTGCAGCAGACAATGAAAACCCGTTACGTCTACGCTCGAGATAATGCGATCGCTGATTGGTTGAATAAAATTAAAAATTATTATTTTAATAATTTTTAATTTTACCTAAATTTAATTGCCAACGCAAAGGAAACAGTAATTTACTGTTCCACAACTTGTTTTAAGTAAATTAAACTAAAAAACGTTGACACCAAGAAAATGATGATATTGATTACCATTTGATTAGTTTATTTATAATGTTATTGTAGACTGTACTTCTGGAATTTAGGGAGGGTAGCTTAAAAGCTACAGCACTTGGGCCTCTTGTATTTCCTCCCGTTAGGAGATCAATCCACCTGAGCCGCTAACCAACCTACTACAGAGAAAAGGGTGATGACGTTGCTCAGGGGGATCTCTCTAATATAGGCCATAGAAGGCCAACGTTCTCAGAACATGGATTCTCTTATTAACGAGACGGCAGTGCATTCGCATAGCACAAATAGTACTGTCTCGTCTTCCTGTTCACAACCCCTCCAAAGAGGTGTTTCATACTTCCTCATGTTGGGAAGGTGCTTCCTTAGCCAACAGTGTCCAGTTTGAATACCTGTCACTAGGGGAAGATTTGACCTAGACGTGGCCAGGTATTTTTTGACTGTATCCTTGCTGGGATATTCTAAGAACTCCTTAGCAAATTGACAGCTATTTGTATCATCTCACCGTTTCATAAACTCTTTGTGGGTGTTTTCCTTAATAATGCCCATAAGTGCTGACAGCGGAAGCACACTGGAGGGACCGTGTCCAAAAATATTAAGATCCAATGCACTCTTGGCTAACTTGTCAGCTTCTTTATTGCCATTGCACTGCTCGTGTGCCTTGCCCCAGCATACAGATATGCTGTTGGAAAATGAGGTCACGACCAGTGCCTGGTGGGATTCCCATACTGACCTAGTCATTATCTTATGATTACGTAAGATCAGTAATACTTGTGTAGATTCTGATGGTTTTACCCGCAGTGTGCCTACGGCAATTTCTTTAGCGGCTATGGTTATACCTGCTAATTCCGTTTGTACCACGGTACCATGCATATCCATTGCCCACTGATATCGGATATGCAAGGATTTAGAATAAATCCCAAATCCTGCACCTTCCTTCCTTTTTGATTCGTCTGTGAAGACGTTGATTACATCTTCGCGGACGGTTTCTAAGGAGTACGGTGTAGGGTCTGTCGAATGCAAACCGAGAAGAAATACTGTCAGTGTCTGCCTGCAGAAGGGGCATATTCCTAACGACCCCATTCTATAGGCGACTCCTAACTTCTCCACATCCTACATCTGGTTTGAAACCAACGTTCTTGACGCCAAGCATAGTTATCAAGGCCACTTCTCTTAGATAGATATCCAGAGGCGGCAGACACAGCATTACCCCCATTGCTATGGTGGGTGTTGTTCGCATAGCTCCAGTTATGCTCAGACAGGCAATTCTTTGTACCTGGTTGAGCTTTTGTTTAGCTGACGTCTGCTGGACTTTCGGCCACAACACGACAGCCCGTAGGCTAACATTGGTCTCACGATGGCAGTGTATATCCACATAACCACGTTTGGTTTCATTCCCCAGGTTCTACCAACGGTTCTGCGGCACTGCTCATAGGATACGTACGCCTTTTTTAATCTTCTTTCATAATGAAGATTCGTAGACTGTACTTAAATTTAGAGAATTATTGTTTGATTTTGTACGTGGTAGTTTCCATATGGATTCATCGAGCAAAAAAAAATCGACCTCATTGATTTTTTTTTGAAACTTTGGGATGTCAATCTACTTTGAATTTTATGAGACCCGTGTTTTTTGTTCTCTCAAAAAAAAAAAAAATTGTAGGTCTGTGGTGCCATGTCAAAATTTACATCGTGACAGCACATGCACATTTCAAAAAAACATTTAGACAGGATGATTTGGGTCATTTGAAAAAATATCCATTTTGGAAACCGTATCTCCCAAACGGAACAAGTTGGTATATTGCCGCTTGCCTAAATTTAGTGACAACAAAAGAAAATTTTAAAATAATTTGAATTCTGAAAAAAACAGGTAAAAGCTGATGAAATTCTGCACATTTTGCAAAAAAAAGTTTTGATAGGATGATTTGAGTCAAAATGCAAGCCCCTTAAAAAAAATATGCATTTTTATTTTCGAAATAACGCTGTCACGATGAAAATTTTACTATGGCGCAACAGAACTCCAAAAATTTTTTTTGGAAAATCAAAAAACACGGGTCTCATAAAATTCAAAGGGATTAACATTACAAAGTTTCAAAATAATCGAAGAGATTGGTTTCTTTTGCTCGTTGAATCCTTATTGAAACTTTTTTGTAGCCATTTGAATGGCACAGTTGGGAGTCTGCACGACAGATGGAGCAATTTGCGCTCCGCTTACAACTTATTGAAACTACCACATATCATTTCATTATTACTAAAAGACGACAGCAAATACAAACGAAGATTGATTAACATATAGTTTAAATTTAAATTAATTTATTATGCACAAGCATTTCGTTTTTATACAAGATGTATAAAAAGAAACACTGGAGTATTGTCGGTTGTATAAAACTTGTGTTGTTGGTTGCATAACAAGTTCTTAGGTGGTTAGATATTTTCTATAAATATTAATTTGTTTTTCTCTGTGGTATTTTAAAAAATGTCATTGTTTCAGAGAATATTACTAAAAAAAGAAATACAAATTTAATGAGTAATCATTGATGAAATACGAATAATTATGCCCGTATATTGTTCCCTAAATTATACGGTATAAAAATTTTAAATATTTTATTTGCATGATACGTTGAATAAAGGTCGAATAGATGAAAGTTTATGAATATCATTTTTGTCCTTTGTCACACAAATTAATTATTTAAATTATTTTAACCTTTCAGTAAAGCAAATTTATGTTATAATAATTTGAAAATACATTGTCTAGTGAATGTAATGGATTAATATATGAGAAGTTAAGTTTTTAGAAAATTTCTTATCTAGAAATATTCTCGTAATAATTGAACCTCTTCATTTTAATTTATTACATGTTAAGGTTAAAAATTATTCAGAAAGTTATTAAATTAATTAGATTTTGATAACATGTTCTGATGTTTTGTACTCGAAACAATAGTAGAGTAAAAGCCGATAAAATGAAATCAGCTGTTTTATATAACCTTAAAATTGATCAAGAGACCACACCACAAGCAATATCGATGGGTTTTTGACACAACATCGTAAGCGACACACAGTAAATTTTACAGGAAGCAACTTTTTTTATAACTGATGTTTTTCTCAGACTATGAGTATTAAAAATGTTTGTAATACTTTTGTTTTGCAAATAGTAATTGAATTTTAATATTAAATTTGAGAAAACGAAATATTTACATTAAATTTTGCTACTTACGATAAATTATCATGCATTATTTTACTAAATAAATGTTTGTCGCTTACGATAACGATCTTTAGTATATCTGACAATTTTCATTATATATTGGAAATATTTGTATTATGTAACGTAAAAGCTATTATTATTATTTATTAGGCGTTAAAAGTGCAAAATTGAACTAAAACATTTTGCATTGCAATGACATTATAATTAAAATAGTTATAAATAACGTAAAGGCTTTTTCTTATCATTTATTAAACACGTTAAAAGTACAGAATGAGACAAAACATTTGAACTAAAATATTTGAACAAAAACATTTAAGTATACTAATACATTTGAACTAAAACATTACAATGACAGTAACATTAAAACGTACAGTATCCCATAAACCTTAAAATGGCAGTACTAATACAAGTTTAAATTATTAGTTCTCTTCACGAATTTCGTCTTCATTATCAGTATCAGCCAAAGTATCTGGAACATCATCACAAAGGATTTGTATTCGTTCCAATACCTTTGCGGTATTACTCGTTTTTCACACAACTCCATAAGATTTTTTAATTTTAATTCAGAAATTGGCAACGGAGACGAATAAAGGACATCTACTGTTTTTGGTGATTTTTTTTATCTACGACCTAATAACAAAAAGTAGATTAACTTAATAGAACAAAATAATGATAGAGTTTACAACCTTTAGACTGTGATACAAGAGATACTGGTAAAACCATCTTTTCCCCAGAATCGGAGTATGAGTATTTTATGTTTATCCTGTCCTCCCCTTTCTTAAAATATGCTATTCTCAGTTGACTTATTTTGAATTTCTGTCCATCATTTGTTTTATTACTACTTAGTAAATTCTCTGCTGTTGTTTTCCAATCTACAAAGTCAGAATACTTCATGGAGACAACTTCAAAAGGTCTTGGGTGAACTCTAGCATTGGAAATTAATGTAGCCCATTCTGATGGCGCCCAAACAATACGTTTAGAAATGAATCTTTCTATCGTAGCATGGACTGCATCCACGGGCATGTAAGTATGTCCTGCAAGAAGAAATACGATTTTTATGTCTTGTATATTTTTCGATGATTTTAAAAATGTATATATCATAGCCAAAATAACCTTGTTTCTGTTCTGACCAGAACAACTGTCGCAATAGAGCGCAACTGTCTGAACATTTCCTCTCTGGTCAATCATTTCTAAATATTTATTTATGATTGTGCCTACTTCGTTCGATCCTCGATTGCCGTCAGTTTCACCCCATACATAGCAAAAGGTGTTCCTAGTTCCACTTTCATAGACAGTCTCGTTGTACATAGTATATTTTCGGGAGTAATATAACATCATGTTTTCGCCATGTGGCGTATTTAATACTTTTTGTAAATCGAAACTAGCACATACAAAACTGGTGTCTTCTTTTGCCAACTTTTAGTCAGAGAGGAAATTATGTTTACTCACATCTTTATCTCTTACATGTGCCTCGTATCCATCGACCTCTTCTTTTGTAAATTTAAGTCCATTATCTTTTCTTGCTTCGCAAACTGAACACTTATCTTTCTTAGGAAGATGGAAACCAAGATAAAAATCTTTATGAAAAATATTTCTAAATACTTTCAAGGATACTTGACATTAAACAATTCTAGTTGATCCTTTACAAATAAAATTCTATATAGGAAGGACACGTTTCTTATTTCCGCTGGCAAATACTTTTTTGTTGTACTACCTCTGCAGTAGTGAGACGGAACCGCTGGTAGTTTTTTTATAAAATCATGAACACTTTTTTTGTCCTCCAGCTTTGTTTTATGAGGTGGATCATGTTTCCCTCTCTGATCAGTCTTAGCAAATTTTTCAGTAAATGCATTATCTTTAGTGTATCTCACCGTCATTTGTGAGATGCATAGCGTTTTTAAAAGAAACTTTTGGCAAACTTCGACTTCAGTCCCATTCCATGTGAGAAGATATTTAAAAGTTTTATTCCGTCTACTATTTTCGGTAGTTACTCATCTTCGTTTAACAATAGTTTTCTTTATGCAGGATAAAAGCCAATCCCGCTGTCTTTGATGGCTACCTAGTTCCCAATAAAATTCGAAAATATCATGGCGCTGTTGTTCTGTAAAATTTTTGGCGCCTGAATTTTGAGAATTTCTATTTTTGCATGGATTTTCCTGTACTGATTTTGTAGCTCTCAAATACTTTTCAATCTTTTTAATTTTCTTTTTGTTAGCTTTTTTTTGTTTCCTCAATCCAGATTCACCAACAGTACTTTTTTCAACGATATCTTCGGAATCGGAACTTGAATAGAAGAAATCGGAATCCTTTTTTTCGTCAAACGAATAATCTGAATCAAACCTCTTCAGTTTTTTACTTTTTTGGACAGATTCTGACTCGGAGTTGTTTGATTCCGAACTTGAAGAATAATTATTAATAAATTATTTGCTTATTTTCCGGCGCCTTTTCAACTAGAATTTCATCAATTACTCCGGTGTCATTGTAGTTTTCGATTTCATTTAAAATAAAAGTGGAACCTTCATTCAATACATCGTCAAAATTGTTGTCCAATAATACATTGGCAGAAACAGTACTACCTTCATTCTCTAAAAATATAATTGGCATGCTGTCTATATTATTATCATCGAGAAGAAGTGTTTCGAAGTGCTCTTGATTTGGTGTACTAGTATTAGAGGGACTTGAACTATAAACAATTGTAAGAGCCTTTGAACCGTCAATAATGTTCATTTAAGGAGTTACTATTTGAGATGGTCTTACTTTTATCATTTGCAGTATTTAGATTTAAATGATTTATAATAATAATATTATTTTCCAAGTTTTCTAAACTGTTCGATCGTTTTTGTTCTACTTGCATCTCTTTTTGACATTGTTTTATTCCCATTAATGCTATTCTATACCCTCGTGAAAAAGCCATTATCTATAAACGTTTCAAATAAGTGTGATTATCGACAAATAACTAAAATTATGGGACTCACCGATTTAAACCTCAAACACTCTTTAAACCTTAAACACAATCATAAAAATTTCGTTACGTGCAGACACTTTAGATGACCGTACTGAATTAAAATTATTAGAATAACAGCTCTTAAACTCGGACTGATGCACAGTGGACAAGAAAATGGTCACTAATAATTGTCGTATGTGTTTGGTAGTATATCGTAACCGACGGCGCTTACGATTCTCTGTCGGGAATACATCAACAGTTACGATAGTTTTAGGTATAATTTAAACACTGTTAGACAATATTGGCGCATACGATAATATATAAAACGATACAATTCAGTGAGAACAGTAGAATTGACATACGATATTGTGTCGGGATGAACAAATTTTACCCAAGGAAACGTATAGACCAAAAAACACAATTTTGATAAAATTGTCGCTTACGATGTTTTGTCAAAAATCCATCGATATTAATACCAAATATGTAAATTTAACAGAACTAACGAGTGCTGAAATAAAAGTTGGGTAAAATTTCAAATTTTATATTAGACATTCGATAGCTTGTCTTGTTGCGTTCAGAAACAGTTGCCAGTAGTTAGATAGGTAAGTCTGTGGATCACTTGGCCATATCTGAAGTCCCACAAGGATCTGATCTTGGGCCTCATTATTCAACTTTTGTATCAATTATATAATGAATTGTTTAGATATTAAATACCTTCTCTATGCTGTTTTTTTTTTTAATTGTATACACATCTTTAAATAAAAATAATTTGAATCAAACTTATAACTGGTTCCAATTGAATAGACTTTCTATGAATGCTCAGAAGTGCCGTAATGTCTTGCGCTTTAAAACATTCAAAAATAATATTTGTTTATAATTTCAGCGCTAAAACTTTGTATTATTATTTTGTCCGATCTAGCCTCGAATATGCTGAACCAGTTTGGTCTCACCACTATAAATCATTTATACAAAATATCGAAGCAGTACAAGAAAGTACATTAAATTTCTTAATTTTAAAATAGATGGGGTCTTTCTACCTTTTGGTTTTTCATTATCTAAATTGTTGAAACGACATTCGTTGAATAGTCTCGATTTCAGGAGTCACTGTCACTGTGTGCAATTCTTTAAAATTTTGAATACATAAATTGCCTGCCCGGATCTTTTGCACCAACTCAATTTTTACGTTCCACGAGCCAATTCAAGAGAGGGTAACACTTTTCATGTTTCTACTCCACGTACAAATACAATATTTAAATTAAAATCATTATGTTTTAGCTGATTGTATACTCCCTTTTTTATATTAATGACAAAACAGTTTTTAAGCGCGTACTATACTTTTATCCATTAACGTTTTTCAATAATTTTCCTGCATTTTATTTTTTTCTCTTTACCCTTCTGTTATGTAGATGGGTTTTACACCTGGAAAATAGTGTATCAATAAACAAAATAAAATTTAAATCATTCGTACAAGATTGTGATGGGATTTAAGTTTGAGTCTTTGTAATATTTAATTATGTATTTCCAATTCCTCATTGACCTCATCCTGTAGTTCCCGACACACCTTTTCGCCAAAATAACCAGCCAGGGTTGTTTTTGCGTAAAATTTTACATTAAGCAGAATATACTTGTCATTATATTGAAAAATTTAGACTTTCGACTTTATCAAATCCAAGAAAACATATTTGAACATTCAAAAATTTTATTATTTTTTATAAAATCGATTGTAAACAATAACATCACTTTTTTAAATACAATTAAGGTTTAATACTGTCCAAAATCCACTTGGCATAATAGGTAACCTTCGTGTATATTCCTGGGAATCCATCTGTCCCACAAAACCGATGACCTATGGAGACGATGCCGCGTTGAACGTACCTGTCGTCGTCGTTGAAATGAGCTGGCACATGGAAAGGACCTCCGCTGTCGCCTCCACATGAACCCTTAATTCCCTCACCGCCCACGCAGATCTGTTTGTAGGACAACTTGATCTCGGATTGGACCTTGTAAGCATCGGTGCAGACCCCTATGTCGCGCTTCTTTAAGAACACCTTTTGTAGTTTGTCGACGACGTTGATACCTAAGTATATGTTAAAGAAGATATCAAAAAATTCTTTATAAATATAAGCATATTTTGGGGGCTGGTTTTATCATTATACTTAATTTTAAAATTAAACAGTGTTAACGTACATTCGTAGATTTAAGAGAATGACTAATTGCGTCGACTTGAGTTCAATTAACGTCTATCACAGAAATCATCCATCACAAGTTATTGCCTATATAGGTATTGTATTTGAAATAATCTCTTTCTGGGAACCAGTTTACTAAGAAAATATTTTCGATGGGATAATAAATAGATGAGAGTGATCAATGTAAAACAAAGGCTCCATCAAACAAAGGAAAAAGAATAACTATAACACAATCTGGATCTGAAAATTGTTGGGATAAAAAACTCTTGTTTGGATTTACGTGGAAATACCACAACGGAGAAGACTGGTTTATATTCAAGTTAATTCCTAATGTTTCTCGGAAAGGTGTAGTTGTTATGGTACGAGCATAAAAAATTAAGAGGTGATCCTCGTTGAAAATTAAGGTAGCCCTTCAAACAGAGAAATAATAATTTAGTTTCTTTTTTCTTAAGTCAACTCTCAGACGCTTTTCTTATTATCGAAAAGAATTTACTGGGTTGTGTTTTAATCTACCCTTTCCGTTGATGTAATCATGCTTAAAAGTAACTTTTTCCCTCATCAATATAGTAATTTTTACATTTACAACGTCATGAACAACTACGTGAAACTTTCAAGAAAAGATCTTACGACTGTGGTCACAATCACGAAACACCGGCTTTGGAAGAATCAGTATTGAATTTAATTGATGATGAACCGAACAGAAGCACTAGAAAAATTGTTTTGTAGTTAAAATATCAACCATATGAAGGTATGAACTATCCATTTTAAAAGAACAACTTTTATCTGCTCCCACTAAGTAAAGCGATTTCGAGTTATAAATGCATATTTTATGAACAAATAAATAGAAATATTTTGATGAACATTACATTTTATTAATTATTATGCATGAATATTTATAGTAATTGTACCGTTATTACATTTTAATAACATTTATAAAATCTGGATAATTATTCCCCTCGCGTTTACTAATTGTCACATTTTTCATTTCTCAAAATGATTTGACTGCTCCATTTCAGTCACCGGAGACTCAACATTATCAGCAACAAAACTTTCTGCAATTGTGGCTGATTTCCACCCACCATGTCTTTTGATTGCTAATACATCAACTCCTGTATTAGCCAGTAACGTTATCGATGTTCTTCGAAATGAATGGCTTGTATATGTTTCAGGATGTTCTAGTTTCAAAAACCGTGCAATCTTATTAGGAATCATAGAAAGTGTATTCTTGCCGACTGGTTGGTTGTAACATCTACCTGCTTGACGGCGCATAAAAATAGCGTGAAATTTCAGTTTTAATTTCCAATCTAATTTTGATGTATTTCTTGAGAATTTCTAGGTGAGAAACAGAACCGAGACGAGACCTAATTGTAAACGTACGTGACATACCGTTTTTAGAATCTAGAATTGTAATTACAATGTCATCGAAATTTTTTAAATTGACGTTGTCCAAAGTAAGTTTGCATAACTCATCAGAACGGCATGCTCTTGCAAGACCGCCACTACCTTCATTAGCAAATATGTGTTATCGGGTGCTTGAACGACAAAATCGTTGACTTCTAAAAACGTTCAACTTTTTAGGTGTATAGCCGTCATTCTTATGTTTCAAAAGTGCTCTTAGCTTGAGATATTTTGATATATACACGTTTCTCCTCTATGAAAATAGTTGACTTAATCACTTAGTATTCACTCCACAAACTCGCCGGTGACTTTAAAGTTCTTGACTTCTCCATGAAATATGCTAGCAGTGACATTTCGAAAACACCAGTATTTTTATTCTAGCACCATTGTTTGAAATTTCTATATGCTTGTCCGTAGCGCATTTTCGACTTCTCGGTCAATAAAAATTCGCACCTTCTATTTGAAAATCACTCATTTAGAAATAATAATTCAAAACCAGCAAAAATGCAACTTTTATGTAGTTTTGTTTATAAACACCTTAGAAACTACAAAATCCAAACAACCAAGGCGACTTTGCAAGATTTCGAATAATGTCAAATTGAATTGATTAAGGAATGTAAAAAATGAAACCTAATCTTTATTTCATAAACCATAAAGAACTGTGGGAGCAGATAAAATGTTATACACCACGCAGCAGTTAAGTATAATTTACCAGTTTCTATTGCCAGTCCTCGCTCCGCTCGGGCGCAAAATCGTCCTCGACTGGTGAATGATACTTACCTCTTTTATGGTGTAAATAACTATTATTACATACTATTACTTTAGTCTTTACTTAATAAAGCCATTGTAATAATTTTTTATAGTCGTACTTTTATATTAATTCTTAAAGTGAACGCTTACCATAAGGGTCAGTAAATCCCCAGCCAGTAACAGTTCCCATTATGTAGTCTTGGGATATAACTTCTTTATATACTGGCAAACATACAGCTTGAATGCTATCTGAAAGGAATTTTATTATTGAGCAAAGGCGGAGACTGTCTTTATAGAAAAATTTTTTAGCCCTGTTTCCAATAGTATCGGCTATTCAATTCAAAGTATTAGTATCTAATATTTCTGGTGAAATTTTATGGCATTTATTATTTAAACATTCACTGTTCGTAGTATAAGAATACAGACATTAATCTATAGTAATTAAATACATAAATTATACCTGATTCTAAATTAATTTTGGATACCCGTAACAATGCAATGTCATTGGCGTAAGTACTTGTGCTATAATCGGGATGAATTATAACTTTCTCCACAGTTAGATCTTTAGGGGGTGGAAGGCAATCGTTTGGTTGCTTTTCTTCACAGTCCTTTTCTGATAAAATACTGTATTCCCCAACTCGTACTCCTACACTGTAAAATAGAACAAAAATTTCGTATGTAATGAAAGTACAATTGAAACAGTTTGAGTGAGGAAGTTTTTAGTAGTTTATAATATTGCAATAAAATACTTTCATTTTAGTAATAAGAAGAAATTACCATAAATAAAAATATGTCAAAATCAACTTGTTACATTATAAAAAGTTCTTTTTTAATTTTTGCATTTTGTCACTAGTTTTCAAAAATCTTAACAAGCTATTAATTTTTTTAATGATTCCCATTCAATATTTATTGGTAAAGTGCATAGATTTAATAGAATGATTACCTGTGTTAAGGATAATACCAGATAATAAAACAAGAGGCGTATAAATACGTTCGCTTTGCATTATGTTTACTCTGACAAAACATTATTTTTTTTTTATAGATTCTAGTTATATCCTAACAAGGACATAACAATGTTTTGTTTTATTTTCCTTTCCAACTTAGAGATAGTTAAACAGGTGCATTCGCCTGTAAAATCAGTTCTTTGTGGTTTAGAATTGAGTAAAGCATATTCAAAGCCATGCAAAATGTATTACTTTATTTTAAAAGTATTAGCATATTTCAAACAAATTCATAATTTCTATAAAAAAATCAAATGAATTGAGACAATGTTCTTTGACACCAGAAATCTAATTATGGAACATATACAGGGATGGCCAGAAGTACGGAATAAAATTCATATCTTTTGAATGGGTTAATTTTTTTTTAAAACGCCGAAACACGTTAACTGATTTTGATTTTTTCCCATCTTTCGGTTATATAATAATTAATTTTTCTTCAACCCCCTAACACCCAGCTATCCCTATTTTTTTTTCAAATGGAAACATAAGGCATGAGGGGTTCGTTGAAAAGCTTTTAGAAAACTGAATCCAGCCATACCAAATAAACAAGTTTTATATTAAACGTTTGGATAGAAAAAACGGTAAGCTCATTAATTGCCCCCTTAAAGCAAATGAAATAAAAATAGTAGGCTGGGTAAAGTGTCATAATTTTTTACGCTTCTTTTCGCAATAACGTTAACATTGATTTTTCATTATTAAAAAATTATTAGAGTAGGAAGTAAAATCTCATAAAAAATGGTAAATTTTATAAACAGTAAGATCACCGGAATTTGAAGAAGGAATTTTACATAAAATTGAGGAGAACCCCGAAACTAGCACGAGGAAAATCGCGTCAACATTTAATGTTTCACACGTACTTGTTTGGAAAATTCTTATCGAAAATTTGTTATATCCATATCACATTGAAAGAGTCCAGGCATTACTCCCTAGAGATTTCCCGTTGCGCATTAATTTCTGTGAGTGGTTTCTTCAAAAACTGCTCCGTTATTTGACAGGTACATTCTTTTTACCGATGAAGCTAGTTTTTCTCGAAACTCAATACGAAATTTCGATAATAACCATTTGTAGCCGGATGAAAACCCTTTTGTAATTGTTGAATCAAATCATCAAGAACAGTTTTCAATAAATGTTTGGGTTGGTATTATTGACGATTATTTGATAGGCCCATTTTTTCTCCCAAGAAGATTAGATGGACAATCGTATTTACACTTTCTTGAAGAAGATCTGCCGCCAATGCTTGAAGACCTTCCTCTTTCATTAAGAAACCAGATGTGGCTAATGCACGATGGTGCGCCTCCATATTTTAGCTTACGGGTGTGTGAATTTTTAAATCACAACTATCGCGATCGGTGGATAGGCCGCGGAGGAACGCAGTCATGGCCGCCCAGATCTCCCGACCTTAATAGTTTAGACTACTTTTTCTGGGGTCATCTGAAAGGCTTGGTGTACGCAGTGCCGATTCAAACCGAAGAAGAGTTACGAAATCGTATAATAGTATGCTACCAAACCATAAGAGACACCCCAGGAATTTTTTAAAAATGTACGTCAGTCTATGCGAAGAAGAGTAGATGCTTGCATAAGTGTGGGTGGAGGACATTTTCAACATCTGCTGTAAATACATAATAAATACATTATGACACTACTAATTTTTATTTCATTTGCTTTAAGGGGGCATTTAATGAGCTTACCGTTTTTTCTATCCAAACATTTAATATTATGCCTATGAGAATGTCATTTGTGAAAGTAGAAAATAAATTTTTGCCCCACAAAAAGTATTTCCACGCATGGTGGGTGTCTACAAAATGGCAACAAAATATCAAAAGCAGTCTCAATGAACTTGGGGAAAAAACTGTTTTCGGTTTTCATTTTTTTATGTGCAAATGGTTGCTTCGTACGAGAGTAAGTCTAGGGACCGATTTTGCTGTAAAATAAATGGAGATTTTAAAAATAATTTTAGTTTTTAGAAAAAGCAGTGACGTACCATTTTTTTCTTCAAAAATGTTTAGTTCAATCCTCGTACGGACGTCAATGACAAAGATTTTGAAACATTTTTTACATCAAACAATGCTCCTTAATGATTAATAGGTGTGTACAAAATTTCGTAAAAATATCTGGAGTGATAAGAAAATTATAATAAAAAAGTAAATTTTTTCTTAAAACTGTAACACCCTGTAGCTCAAAAATTAAGAGGTTTAGGACATATGTTGATATTAAGTTTTTTTCTTAAAATGACCCAAGGATTCACACTCTTTCTTAAGTATCGGCATTCAATTAATAAACACCCTGTATACATAAATAAAAATTTAAATGTTAATAACATACTTTAGCAAACATTTTGTGGCAGTTTTGGCAGTGAAAATGATAATTTACTTACTATACATGATACTATGCATTTTTAGTAAATAATTTACTATTAACTATTTGTACTTAGTAGCATTGCATTGTACCTACAGTGGATATTCAGTCTTCACTACGCAATGGGCTGCTGTTAAGATATAATTTTCATTTATTATGCTTCCACCACATATAAACTGGCGACCATATTCTGAAAACATTATAGTAATAATAATTTATGATTTAGTGTCATACATCACTAAGCAACGCATTTTTTTATATAGATAATCAATACCCAAATAATATTTGTACTATATACAGAGTGATTCAGTATATTTTGACCCCACATTAACTTTTTTGTTTTAAGAGTTATAAAAAAATGTGAAATATAAAAGTTGCACGATTTTTTATGAAGTTTCGAAAATGATAGTAGAAAAACAAATGAAGTCCAAACAAAATGGCCGCGGATGCTAACTTTGTTCATATAAACCGAACACCCCGTATATGTTTGCATATTTGGATAGAACGTTCCCTGTCGAGCATAGAGATGTAGGGTTTCTTGGGTCCACCTCTAACAATAAGCGAGATAATATTAAAAAACGAAATGAAGGTTTTTTTATTAAGAAAATAAGACATTTTGTAACTGTCCCCTTTTCAGGCATTTACGTGAGGATTTAGATTTAGTTGTAATATATTTTGACATACCTATCGGATATAGTCCAAAATGCATATATAAAAAAGTTAAAGGGGTGGTCAAAATATAGTGAATCACCCTGTACTTAGCAAAGACCCTGAATAGTTCGATACATATTAGGTACTAAATAACTAATGATCTTAATCAATTCGGTCAGTACTGTTTAAAGAAAAAAAAATAGTAGGTACCTGTGTTATACGCCAAAAGTGCCATCCAAGGAAATTCTCTCAAACCTGCTTCAGTACCGTCTCGAATTTTACTATCGTAATTGATCTGACCGCACTCCTCCGGCAGCAGCTTAAGATTTTCATGATTCAGAACATCTGGTGGTGGAGGTGGAAGGACTTCTTTATTATCCTTGTCATTGATATCAATAGGATCTGAAGGACAACAAATTTTTGCTTAGCTTCGTCCTCGTAGGTGCAGACTTATCTGTTTAGCAATATTTTTACTTCGTTGGAAAATGCTTTCGGGGATTTATTCAGGAAGTCTATCATTGTAGGGCCACTTTTGTTGTCTGCTGTAGTACAATTTTGTTGTGCCCCTGTATAGAACGTGACAATGAGTTGGGTGTATACAATGTAAACATGCATGTAATGAAAATAATTAAGTAACAAATTCTATACCCGAGGGGTAGACTCTAAAATGTACTCTGATTCCATTTTACTGGAATATTTTCATTTATTCCGCCTTATTCCGTTCATAATCCAGTTTATTCCGACTTATTCCGGTTTATTCCAACTTATTCCGGTTTATTCCGAAATATTCCGGTTTATTCCGACTTATTCTGACTTATTGGGGTTTACTCCGACTTGTTCTGACTTATTGGGGTTTATTCCGAATTGTTCCGGCTTAATCTCATTTATTCTGGTTCTCTTTTATATATTCGTGAAATAAACAGAATAATTGAAGGCTCGTGACTAGAGTTCGGGGTTTTCGTCAGCTAGTCATAGCGTGTTCGTCGTAAACAAATAAATAAACAAGTAGATATCTCTCATATAAACTCATCCCGTATATCAGTAACTAGAGAATATATCTATGTTTACGCCATTTCAATGGTCGCCTTATGGAGCAATTATTTTCCAATTTCTGCCACCCTGTATCTTTCATTGTTTTCGATGTCTCTGTGATAGGATATCCTAATCCAGGACATGTGATAAAGTTCTACTAATTATATTGTCGTGGATTTGTGAATACGTCATCGTTCTTCAAAAAATGCCTATTTGTACTTATGTAATGTTTTTCAGTCAAGGAGGTTTACTTTCGGAAAATTGATGGCTTGATTTTGTTTATGATTGTGAATGTAAATTTTATAAAATACGTAGAGGACTAATGACTAAAACTAATGACTCTGTATCTGTTATTTACATATTCTTACAATATAAGAAATATAATTCATAAACATTTTTTTTTGTAGTTCTGTAGTAGTCCACTAGAATATACATACTACACTAATATTTATATAACATTATTAATATACTGTGCATCCATGGATGAGGTTCATAAGAGAGATAACTTTTTTTTTTGGTGATTTACAATAGACTGTTACTCTTTATCAATCACTTGACTGTTTTGTAACTGCAATTTCAGACGCTTAATACATGATAACCATACAGAATGTATCAATATTGACCTTAGATTTAAGAAAGGCATTATTGTCATGAATACAGGGTGTTAAATACAAATATAAAAAACTGTTAAAACCAAAGTACCACTATTTCTAAAGATTCACAGATAACGTAGAAAAGAAAGAAATTAATAAGTAAAAGGTTTCTTTAAATGTACAATCTTTATCTCATAACCCAGAAAATGGAACATTGAAAAAGGTAGTTAGATATAAAAAACATGATTAGACACTGACAAAAATATTGTGTATTTGCATAGTACATAGTATTTTAAATTAAATCCTTTACAAAAATTATTTTGTGTGACTAAAAAATTGTTTTTACAATGGCGGCTTGTTCGAAATTAAGTCGCTTGCGAATATACAGGGTGTTTTTAAATGAAGTAGCAAAAATGGTACCAGTGAATGTAGAGCCAAAAATAAGAGGATTGAAGTAAAATTACCTTATATGAAAGTTGCACCCCTGAGGCGATATACCCTCTTAGAGGAGGTGATAATGCTGGTAATTTAATAATAATATTAAGAATAATTTCCTATTAATTAATGAAAAATGTTTGATAACTTATGACTATGGGAAAGTTATTTATTTGAAATAAAATTTAATACAAACGAAAAACAAGAAGTGCAAAATAAATAAATAAATAAATAAATATATATTGCTGCAAGCATAACCTAATACGTCTGTTGAAATTATAACGCACTCGCACAAACAGTTCTTGGTTATTGCGCAGATCGTCTGCTGCCTGAAATTTTTATAAGGAGGCAACAGGAGTGGCATAAACAATGCTTTTTATGTGTCCCCACAAAAAGAAATCCATAAGCGATAGATCAGGTGAACGTGCAGGCCAAGAAACAGGAACATCACGAACATGACCAATTCAGCGATTCGGGTAATTTAAATTTAACCATTCTCTAACGGCAAGTGTACTATGTGCAGGCGTCCCATCGTGCATATACCACATCACCTGACGTGTAGCGAGGGGTACATCTTCAAGTAATGTTGGAAGATTTTCGTTCAAAAATCTAAGATACTCGGCCGCTCTAAGCCTATGTGGAAGAAAAAAGGACTTACTATAGTATTTCCTACGATTCCCATTCAAACGTTTAAACTGAAATTATGTCGACATCTTGAAACAAATATTTCATGAGTATTTTCTTCCGACCATGAATGAACATTATGAAGGTTTACTGCACCTACTCTAGGAAAATTTGCTTCATCGGTGAAAAGTATATTCATTAGGAAATTTAAGTCATGCCTGGAAATATTAATGTACCATTGACAAAAATCCAGGCGGTTAGGTAAATCAGGGTCATTCAATTCTTGCGCGGGTTGATGGTGAAAAGGGGTTAACATGTCATTTCTCCGGGCTTCCTGGAAAAATCGTTATTTCTTATCTACATTTCCTGTTTTTTTTTTAGACATCAATTATTCTGTCACGAAGTAGAGAAGAAGTAGATTTTTACTCTCAGATTTCCTTTTTTTTCTAGGCATCAATTACTCCTGGTCTGTTATGAAATAGATCTGGTAACCCTAGCTACATTCCACTCAAGACTGTGATAAACTTGCAGTTGCCTGGACACCTGTCTTGTACTTGTACCACAGTCTTGTTCTAGATGTTCCAGTATAGCTTCCTCAGTTTTAACAGTTCGGATATTACGCCTTCTTCCGGCACCTTCACAATTGGGCTGAATTTTACCAGTTTCGCGAAGCTTTCTTTCCACCGAGGCCAATGTTTGTCTATGAGGAATCGGTCGGTTTGGATATCTTTGGTGGTATAATCTTACTGCAGCGTTACTATTTTTTCTGGATTCGAAAAACACTTGGAGCATTCGTCATTGGTATAAATATTATTTGCCGTAATCATTCTGATAATAAATTAATCAATTGGTACTAATTATTGGTTTACAGAAAGTGTCAATTTATTAATATGATAAATAACAATTTATTTGTTATGATATCTCCTACTTTATTTTTACAAATTTTCAAAATTACCCCTTTAGTGAATGATGACGCATGTAATTTTTTTTACTAGAAAACTATCGGTTTTATCAAAAAATTACAACAGGTAAAAATACATCAGTCTTCCCAATAAATATTTTTAAATAAATAATTTGCTTTATATAAAAAATTTCTAATAAATATTGCAATGGGGTTGACTGTTTCACTCCTTTATAAAATACGCCAATGATCGCAAAAATATTGAAAAGTTGTTTCTTTATTAGTAGGATGCTCATACCAAGTTTCGTGTGTCTAGCATTCCCCATGTTAAAGAAAAAAATTAAATTAATGAATTATTAATTAAATTTGCTACTTTATTTAAAAACATCCTGTAAGCATAAATAACTGAACGGCAAAAAGTATTTGCTGGGGTATAAGGTATTTTATATTTAAAAATATCTAATTTCAAAATTTTATTTTTAATGCAATATTTTTGTATATAATAATGATACTTTGGTTTTAAGTTTTCTAATTCTCTTTTTTAAATTTCCTCATTTTTTGGTACCTAATAGCTTTCATGAATTTTTTCAAATTTTTATTTTAATCCCTCAAAAAGATATGAACATCTGAATATTTTGAGTAAAAAAATTTGAAGTATCTGTATCTTAGCAAAGATTATATATGACATATTTTATTTTTTTTTAATTTTGTTCATTTTGAGATGTAGTTTTATAAAAAAATAAAAAATAAAACATTTTTAGTTTTTCTTTTAATTTTTAAAGCAAAAAAGTGCTTTCTGAATAGAGTGGCGCTTTTTTTCTCACAACTCTAACAAATCAATCACATTTAGTTCAAATTGGCAAAAAAATGTCGAGCAGGTGATAAGGTATGGAACTGTTGTTGATATTATGGATTATCAAGTAAGAAAAAAATGTATACATTAGTGAAGTTTCAGTAAACCTTTCCTTATTTTAATTTTCCGATACGTTGCTTATAAAAAGTAACAAAATAATACGTAATCGTATTTGCAATTGAAAAAGTTCTAAAATAAAAAATTAATCAACCTACCCTTCCATTAAAAAAATGTTGGAGGTTGCTGCAACTTCCCACATAATTAAAAAAATTAACAAATCTCTTCGTAAAAATACTGAAAATAAAAATTGACGTGTTTCAGGAATTCTGCGACAAATCCTTATTTATTAATTTGTTCCAGTTAAACTTTTCACTTTCTATACATACACTTATTTGTAAAAAATGAGTCGTCGGTGCAGCGATCCTTATGTTCACTTAATTTAAATGACGAAAATAATGTTAAAATTGTTGTTTTAATATTGTTGCACCAAAATAGTGGTATATACATCTTGAATTGCTACTGTAATGCGCTGCTACATATCTTCCGCGGTAGTTGGTGGTGTAGGGTGATTTTTAACTTGGGTAAATCCTTCTACCGCCAAATAAAGCTAAGATTGTTCTTGGACAATACTTTTCGAAATAAATGGATTGGTCGAGGTGGTCCAGTGGAGTGGCCTCCGAGATCTCCAGATCTGACTCCATGTGACTTTTTTGTGGGGCTACATGAAATACTTAGTGTACCAAATTCCTGTGGAAACAGTGGAAGAATTGATTGGACGCATAGAGGAGGCTGCTATTACGATTAGGGGGAAACCAGTTTCTTTACTTCGCGAGGTGACTGAACAGTGGTTACGTCGAGCTGAACTATGCGTCGAAGTAAATGGAGCTCATTTTGAGCATATCAGTTAGATTAAGTTTAGTAAAATTTTCGTAACATACCTACTTAAGTAATTTTGAATTAAAGTTACATTTGATTTTGAATGTGGAATAAAACTATTTCTTTTTTTTATTTGAAAACTATGAGTCGTGTGAAAAAAACTCAAGAGAGCTTTCTTCTTCAGAACTGAACAAAGAAATCAAAATTATTTTTATGTTTCGAAAAAACAGTAGCGTACCATTTTTTCTTATAAAATATTGAATTATCTGTTGGTACGTGCGCCACTGATAGATTTAGAAATATTCTGCTTATCGAATAATATGCGACCTTTGGAGTTATCAACGCCTGTAAAATTTCAATAACATATCACAAGCGGTTTTGTATAAAAAAATTCATTTTTAAATTTTTTAAACAAAATTTTAACCCCCTGTACTTTCGTTAATATTGATATTTCGAAAAAGTGTTAAAGGAAAAAAATATTTGTTTTTCTTAGCTTTATTTGGCGGTAGAAGGATTTACCCAACTTAAAAATCACCCTGTATAACAACATTTAAATAACATTGATATTTTATAAAGAATTACATTTTCTCGATCAAAAAAAGTATCGATGAAAAAAAATAAACACTTTAACTGAGCAGATAACACTATCGTACAATTTCACGTACATATTTCATGGTTCATTAATTTTAATAGTTTCCTAAATTGTTTCCATGTGAAGTTAACACAAATGCTAATAATGCAATACAGTCGGTAATCACATATTTGTCACTTGAAATTATACTTTCGAATAAGGAATGCCATTTTCTTGTAAATCTAATGATAATAAAAGTTTTCCTATTGGAAACTCTATCTACACAGTGTATATGTATATACAATATCACTAGTGATAATTATGTCACACGTATATAAGATGTAAATTTAATATAGAAATTATCGTTTCAAGGATATATTAAAATCTGAAAGAATATTGCGTATCATAAATAATAACAACATACTTAGCAATCAACTCACTTGCATATCCGAATATAAAGAGTAATAGAACAATATTAAATGCACACATTGTATTCGCATGTGCACTCTTCACTATAGTTTCGAAACTGACGAATGTTTATAACAACGGCTTAAAGCTTTCAGTATAATGTTGTTTCTTGAATATCAAGTATTATTGGTAGATACCTCGGGCTAAGACTGTCGCTGTTTTTACGTTTGTTTCAAGCTGCGGCGGGTATATTACTGCAATTTATTTTAGCTGTATCGCAGATCTCTTCCGTGATGTTAACCCCGCCTTTGACGCCAAATTTAAACTCGTTTTATCAGTAATTAATTATTTAATTCTAATTATTTGTGTAGGCCAAAAATTAAAATTTGTCAAACCTATAGTATATAGTATAGAGAAAAACAAATTTGGAGGTCAACTTTTCGAAACCTTACATTTGTAGAAATTCGAAAATTTGTTAGCCTCACAAATCAGTTAAGTCATTTGTAAGTATTTGTAACCTCGTAAATCAAAATTAGTAACTTATTAAAAAAGTGGAGGCCAAATTCACGAAGGTAATACAATATTTGTAGGTATTTGTAAAACTAGAATTTGTAAGTATATAATTATTAATAATAATAATAATAA
>NW_019416258.1:179275-206922 GCF_000390285.2 Anoplophora glabripennis | reverse complement strand
AATAATAATAATAATAATAATAAATCGTTAAAAATTTAATTCAAAAACTAAACGTATTTCAGACGAAGCAAGGTAGGTAATGACTTATTTTTTATACAATAATTATATTAATTTAATATCAAAATAATTTTGAAATTTGTAATTTAAGATTCAAAGTCAAATAAAAAGTTACTATACAGGGTGTTCCTAAATAAGTGTCGCAACGGGAAACTGTAAATTCCTCTTGAAAAAAGTAAAATTTTTTTCCTCTTCCATTTTTCTCTCCGGGCTTTCGATTTCGAGATACACGGTGTCAAATCTTTAATTTTTTTTTAGTTTTTCGCCAATATCTTAGGAATCGTTTGAACTACAGGACTGAGCTTTTGTACATTACCACTATTAATAGCTACTTTTTCGCACCTTTCTCGAATTCATTGGACGTGCCAGTGGAGGAGATTTTAAGGTATCGTAAGGGTTTCCCCCCCCTAAATTTTACGCCACTGAAAAAATTGACATTTGACAGCAAATTCTAAAGCGCCAATGAATTTTACACACTAAGAGTTCTCTTGGTTCATTGCTCTAAAGTCAACCGTTTTCAAGAAAAATGACTTTTTATGAACAAAAGCAAACATTTTGCTATATAACCTTAAAATCTCCACCACTGGCACGTCCAATGAATTCGAGAAGGGTGAGAAAAAATAGCTATTAATAGTAGTAATGTGTGTACAAAAGCTCAGTCCTGTAGTTCAAACGATTCCTAAGATATTGGCGAAAAACTAAAAAAAAATTAAAGTTTTGACACCGTGTATCTCGAAAACGAAAGCCCGCAGAGAAAAATGGAAGAGGAAAAAAATGTTTCTTTTTTCGAGAGGAATTTACAGTTTTTCGTTGCGACACTTATTTAGGAACACCCTGTATAATTTACATATTTAAAAATGTATTTATCTGCTCCGACTACAGTAGTAGACTATTAATACTTATATTGTTTTTAAGGAGGTAAGTGAATTTTACCGTAGAAGTGGAAGTTGCTATGGACAACGGGAGGTAAGTGAGGTAGCATACCTCCCTAGGGAAAAAAGCGATTTGGAGTTATAAATGCATATTTTATGAATAAATAAATAGAAATATTTGATGAACATTACATTTTATTAATTATTATGAATGAATATTTATAGTAATTACATTTAGTAACATTTGTAAAATCTGGATAATCATTCCCCTCGCGTTTACTAATTGTCGCATTTTTCTCAAAATGATTTGACCGCTCCATTTCAGTCACCGGAGGCTCAATATTATCTGACTGATCCATTAAAATAGCATGATGCGACGTACTATTAAAATCTGGAATTGTAGTGTCATTGTAAAGAATCCTGTCGGCTATTTCATTTTTATTACTTAAACTGTCCCCAACATAACTTTCTGCAATTGTGGCTGATTTCCACCCATCATGTCTCTTGATTGCAAATACATCAAATCCTGTATTAGCCAGTAACGTTGCCAATGTTCTTCGGAATGAATGGGCTGTATATGTTTCAGGATGTTCTAGTTTCAAAAACTGTGCAATCTTATTAAGAATCACAGAAAGGGTACCTATTCTTGCCGACTGGTTGGTTGTAACATCTACCTGCTTGATAGCGCATAAAAGAGTATGAAATTTCAGTTTTAAATTCAAATCTAATCTTGATATATTTTTCGAGAATTTCTAGGCGAGAAACAGAATCCAGTCTAGAAGTAATTGTAAACGTACGTGACATGCCATTTTCAGAATCTGGAATTGTAACTACAATAATGTCATCGAAATTTTTGAAATTGACTTTGTCCAAAGTAAGTTTGCATAACTCATCAAAACGGCATGCTCCTGCAATGCCTAAGACCGTCACTACCTTCATTAGCAAATATGTGTTAGCGGGTGCTTAAACGAGAAAATCGTTGACTTGTTCTCTTGTTTTTATCGTTTAACTTTTTAGCCGTCATTCTTTCATTTCAAAAATGCTCTCAGCTTGGGATATTTTGGTATATCCACGTTCTCCTCTATGAAAATAGTTGAGTTAATCATTGAGTATTGACTCCACAAATTCGCCGGTGCTTTTCCATGAAATATGCTAGCAGTGACATTTCAGAAACACCAGTATTTTTGTTCTGGCACCATTCTTTGCAATTTCTATATGCTCGTCCGTAGCGCACTTTCGACTTCACAGGCAATAAAAATTCGTAGGCAGCATTTGCTACACATTCTATTTGAAAATTATTGAATTAGAAATAATAATTCAAAACCAGCAAAATTGCAACTTTTATGTAACTTTGTTTATAAACACCTTAGAAACGACAAAATCCAAACAACCAAGGCGACTTTGCAAGATCTGGAATAATGTCAAAATGAATTGATTAAGAAATGTCAAAAAATAAAACCTAATGTTTTTTTCATGAGCCAAAAAGAACTGTGGGAGCGGATAAAATGTTATACACCACGCAGCAGTTAAGTGTAATTTACCAGTCTCTGACTCTATTGCCAGCCCTCGCTCCGCTCAGGCGCAAAATCGTCCTCGAAAGATAAATAATACTTGTCTCCTTTATGGTATAAAAATAACTATATCGTTAGAATAGACCTTTCTGTACAACAACCCCTCAAAGACAATCTTCTTTAGTATCTGTAAAATTGACAAAACCGGAGGTAGCATCATACATATCTCTGTTTCAAATACCTTCTAACGTAGTGCTATTTCTCTCTAATACTTTACATCGTTTATATAAAATTGTTCTTTCTATATTTAACTATTTAACGTCTTTTATCTCTTTCCAACGTCGTTTTTTTCTCTACGTCATTGTTTCGCTGTATCTATGAAACAGTTATTTCTCTCTGTAACTTGGCAGGTGGCAAAAGGCATCTGCTTTCCTATTATTAACAGGAAAATATAAAGAGGGTAGCAATAGCATATAGGCTAATTAGGCTTCTTCGTAACTGCAGAAACTTCCATGGAACATTCATGAATGATCTACATACCAGGGCAGTTCAATAAGTAACGTACATTTAGATGTGGATGAAGGATATTCGTTAAATACCGGTAACTATGTCCATGAAATGCAGGCAAAAAGGCATATCAAACCACTTACCTTATTTGAAGGGCTAGATTGTTGAAACTTCGATCTTGGGGGTTGTCCGTGGCACCTCCAGAGGTGGTGATTCCAGCTTGCGCATAATTTTCCTTTGGCTGAAGAAAAAGTAGATGAGTAAGATGAGTAGAAAATGTTTTTTCATATTTACCAATGGGGCGTAAACAAGAATTTTGAACCTTTTGTATTTATATTTGTCAGATGAATCTAAACAACTCCGTAAGCATATTTTATATTCTTGGTCTATGTGAATATTGAATATAATATTTGAATACAGATATAGACAGATTGAATACATTTGGATACTTAATAGCGAAATTTAAGTTATTTGTCAAAGATTGAACTCTGAATTTAGAATCCCTGCTTCATTATAGACACAAAGATGAGAATTTTTTAATATAATTTCAGTATTGGATAATCATTGGTATTGCGTAAAATTTTAGTCCGTCAAAATAGTGTTTACGAACAGCAGATCAACAAGTTCTAACCTAGTGACAGTTACCCGTTTTGCTAAATATGTTGATAAATATTTGCAAGTCGATGATAGTTACCCTGATTTTTCAAAGGCATCTGGTAGCCTTGACTAAGAAATAGTACTGTCAAGGCTTAATAAGTTTGGTCTCTCAAATTCCCTGTTAAAATTATCTCTTCAATAGATTTCAGTATATTCTACTTAGTGTCTGTGGATTACTTAGCCACATCTGGGGTCCCACAGGGATTTGTCTTTGGGCCCCTACTATTTATCATTTGTATTGATAATACAGCTAATTGTTTAAATACTAAATAACTTCTACAGAAAAAGTAAAGATTTTATTCGAATAAGCTCGCTAAAAAACTGTATTATTCTTTTGTTCGATCTAACTTCCAATACGCTGCACCCGTTTGGTCTCCTCGCTATAATTCATTTGTAAAGAATATGAAAACAGTACAAAGAACGTTTATTAAATTTCTTAATTTTACAATGGATGGCATATTTCCACCTATTGGTTTTTTCACCATCTGAATTGTTAAATCGACATTCGTTGAAAGTTAAATCGCATCAAACACACTTAAACATTCAAAAATTTTATTATTTTGTATAAAACCGACTGTAAACAGTAACGTAACTTTTTTAAATACAATTAAGGCTTAATATTGTCCAAAATCCACTTGGCGTAATAGGTAACCTTCGTGTATATTCCTGGGAATCCTTCCGTTCCACATAATCGATGGCCTATGGACACGACGCCACGTTGAACAAACCTGACGTCGTCGTTGAAATCAGCTGGCACATGGAAAGGACCTCCACCGTCGCCTCCACACGAATCCTTAATTCCCTCACCACCCGCGCAAATCTGTTTGTGGGATAGCTTGATCTGAGATTGGACCTTGTAAGCCTCGGTGCAGACAGTCATGTTGCGCTTCTTCAGGACCACCTTTTGGAGTATGTCGACAACGTTGTTACCTGGGTATAAATTAAAGAATAATATATTAAAAATTGGAGATGGTTCCTATCGTTACACGTAATATTAAAGTTAACCAGTAGTAAAGTACATTCATAGATTTAAGAAAATTACTGCTTGCGTGGACCTGAATTCAGTTGCCTCTTATCGTAAAATTCGATTTTCAACGAACTATTCAGTATTGCTCACATAGTTACTGTATTTGGAATAATCTCTTTCTGTTTACAAGTAAAATGTTTTTGATGGGAAAAAAATAGACGCGTGTGATCAGAGTAAAACAATAATACCGTTCAACAAAGGAAAAAAATAATAGTAATACATTTTGAATGTAAAAATGGTAGGCTGCCTAATGTACTTTCATTGGCAGCTAAAACTGTAACAGTCTTGCTTGGATTAACATGGAAATACCACAGCGAAGTTATCTGAGGATTCCATAGCAGACTCATAGTACGTTTAAGAGATGCCCAAAATTAAGTTTCTGCGACTTTAAATGGTGAGATAATCATTTATATATATTTTTTTCAATCAAGCTATCAAAAACATATTTTTAAATGCAATAAATTGCTTATAGGAGTGGTCACATCTACCTTTTGCGACTGAAGGTGAAGATCAAGAAATCACCCAGTAAATGCACACAAAATCATTTGGTCTATATTAAAAACAGACGAGCAATTCCAAAGGTAAACAGTAATTGTGAAAAAACGGTATTCGCATTATTTTTTCACGATATTCTAGAAAAGTACATTTAACTGTTCTGAAATCTAAACAGTTATTTTTTAGGAATTCATATAACCTATCACATCAAAATCTCTCACTCTCACTCACAAATCTCACTCCCAAAAATTCTTATCTTATTTGGGTCCTAAACTATTTAATATATTGCCTAAAAGAATAAAAAGTATTTCAAAAAAGTCGGTTTTAAAAAGAGAACTAAAGTCATTTATAATTGAAAACTACTTTGAGCCCATTTTTGGTTAGTATAGACTTTAAGTGCACACTTCTGCGTCCCCCCTTATATTTTACGTAAAATAATATTTTATTACTGTGTTTAGAGTCTAAACATAGTTTTTTTTTGTTTTTTTTTTGTCTTTTCTTTTATTTTTCTTTCTTGTTGTATAGTGGAGTGAATCGCACAACACAAATTTCACTTAGGTGCGATTCATGGTACTTATGTTTAATTACTTTGTTTTATAATCGAAATTATTCCTGTATTAATATTTTTATTTGTTACTTGCACCTGAATAAACTTACTTACTTACTTACTTACTTACATATTGTACGTTGATCAGAAATATGCTGGGCGAAGACCTTCCTATTCTAAATCATTAAATTTAGAAGACAAAGTTTAGTAAAATCAATTATTTTATCATATTCTGAAGTATGTATGTAATGATAGATAGAAGATGAAAGACTTTTTCATTCTTGAGTTACAAGATGTAAATTATTGAACAACCATAACAAAATCAAATCAAACGCAAGGTCCATTTTGACAAGATCTTATTTCGTCTGGAAGACAATTATTTTTTATTTTATTTCCCCTTAACCTGTAACTCCTTAACAGTGATTTAATTGTTCAACATTGAACATAAAAAAACAAACAGTATGTGTAATTAATGCTTTGTTTAATATTGATATTCATGAGAGAAATTACACAAGATTTTATGATTAAATTTATAGAAGAAAAGACAAAGACTATAAACGAGCTGATAGAGACAATGATCGTACCAAGACAATGAATGATAGGAATTACCAATCCAGTAAGAAAGAGGATATAAATGACTGTTTAAACTATAAAGATATTAAGCTAATTTAAACAAATTTATTTTTTTTTTCTGAAAAACATGGACAAACATTTAGAGAATTTACAATATGCTTTGTTTGTGCTTTGAGTAGTAGTAAAAATCACATAACACTCAAACTTCGTTAATAGACAAATAATCGAAAAATGCATATAGATCTGGATCAATCTTTCAACCGATTAGAATGATAATAGACAGACTAGAAGCAAAGCAAATAAAAAACAATCAAAATCAAGAAAAGTCAATTAAGATGGTTCCATTCGTATTGTACAAAACATCAGCAGTAAGGAGCTAAAATAAAAGGAAAAAACATCAGAAGAGGTCGATCATGGAAAAGATGGCAGAAAAATGTGAAAAAGCTAGCTAAAAACTGAGGTTCCATGTGTGAAATATGCAAATTTTGACAAAGTACTAAGTAAGCAAGTAAAAATAAAATCGTCAACAGACATAATTGATTTTTGTTTCATTAGAACATTTCATTCATATTCACTTCTTTATATATTGCAAAATATGATTATTTTCCATTTTGATCTTAATTTCAAATATCTTTAATCAATAACTGACATAATCCATAATATTTATCATGAATATGAGCTGGTAGTATCTTAAAAAAATAGATCGTTTTAATGACCTAAGATCAAAGATCTGATCTTAGATCTTGTATCTAGATACATTTTTAAGGACTAGATCTTGATCTATTTATAAAAAATCCTTTGAAACAGATCTGAACATATGATCTAAATTGAAGGATTTTAGATCCTGAAAAGTATCCAAGATCCCAAAAAAGATCTTAGATCTCAAAAATATCTTAGATCTCTTCAAATGCTAGACAAATATCCCTATATTAAGCAACTTTTTTTAAATTTAATACTCCATTGGCATCATCAGCCACAGTTGAAAGAATGTTCTCGTTTGCTACTTTTATTAATGCGCCTAGGCGAAGTACACTTTCCGATAAAAATTTTGAAAATTTAGTTTTACTTAAGGTAAATTCATTATGTACATAAGAATAATGTGTAAATTTACTGATAGAAAATATTTTTTGAGTTGAGTTGATAATATTATTTTGTATATGTAACAGAATACTAGTAAATGTTAAATATTTGACTATAGTTTCATTTCAGTATCTAATGCAGTGACATTCCAACAATTGGTTAGGTACTTCCTTTAAAAATTTATTTGCCAGCATGTGTTCTATTAAAATAAATATTTTGTCCAACATAAATTCCAATAACTGACAATGGCCCAATTTATTGGATCTCAAGATCATGTTTTGTAAATGATCTGAGAAGTTACCTACTTTTTGAATCTTAGATCTCCTCCAACGATCTAAGATATTTTTTTGATCTTAGATCATATTTAATGATCTAAGATACTGATCTTTGTAAAAAGATCTTTTATAAAAGTATCTTGTATCTGAGATCTTTCTAATGTCAAATGATCTTATTTAAAATGATCTATAGATACTTTTCCAAAAAGATCTAACATCTTTGATCTAGATCCTTTTTATAAGGATCTTTCCCAGCTCTGTGAATATATAATTAATGAAAGCAAATAAGAAATGGTATTGGCATTATGTCCTACATAATTATAATTACATTTGATAATCGATATAAACATTAAACTTTTAAGAATATAAATAACAGATGCGATCTAATACAATAGAATTCCGTATAATACAATTTCTAGAGAATTATAAATATAATATACAGGCTGTCTACTATAAGAGGGCCACTCCTATGTATCTCGCTTAATACACGATGCACGTCAAAAATCTTTATATGTTTTTTGTTGCATTTTTTGAGGCCTCTATCCTCGTAAAAACAGATTTGAGATCCATGGCCAACTTTGCGAGTAATCATAAAAAAAACGGAAAAGTACCACGCCTTTGAATTGCGGCTCTCTTCTTCTTTACTTAATGAAGCGATTGTAGTAATGCTTAATGGTTCGTACTTTTACATAAATTAAGTCAAATTCTTACGGTAAGGGTCAGTAAATCCCCAGCCAGTAACAATTCCCCTTTTGTAGTCTTGAGTTATAACCTCTTCATATACTGGCAGACATACTGGTTGAATGCTATCTGAAAGGAAATTTATTATTAAATAAACTGAGTTTCAATGTAATTTTTTTTACCATTTTAATTAATAGTTAGTAAGGAATTAAGATGTCCTTTAGAATAGATATCAAAAAACAGATATTTTTTTTCTCCCGGTAATAAATTTATTTGCCAATTAAATCAATCTGCCTCATAAAAAACACAAGTAAAAGTGTCATACTTAGATTTAAGGGCAAGGGTTCAAATTTTGGGGTACATGAGCCTTGGCCTGAATCTGGACTGAAGCAAAAAAAATATATATATTAAATTATAGTAATTAAATAATTTGTACCTGATTCCATATTAATTTTGGATACTCGTAACAATGCAATGTCATTGGAGAAACTCTTGGTGCTGTAATTAGGATGAACTATAGTTTTCTCCACGGTTAGATCTTGAGGGGATGGAAGGCAATCGTTTGGTTTTTGTTCTTCACAGTCCTTTTCCGATAAAATACTGTATTCCCCGACTCGTACTCCTACACTGTAAAATAGAGCAGAAAACATCACGTAGTGAAAGTATAAAGAAAGGCAGTTTTTAGGGAGAATAAATTACTTTCATTTTAATAATAAGGAAAAATTATGATAATTAAACGTTTTTTCAAATTTAGTTTATGTTATAAAATGTTTTTTTGTATTAAGTTTGCAAAAATTTAAAAAAGCTATTGAATAAATTTTTTAATAGTAAAGTACTTTCATAGATTTAAGAGAATGATTACTAGCATTAGATAAAAAAACAGCAGGAATTTAAACAAGATCGCACTGAATTAAGTTATTGTACAATACACTTAATAAATTAAAAATACGTAATCATTCACTCTTGTACATACATAAATACTACATAGATAAAATTAATAAAAATTTCATTGAAAGTCGTACCTACTAGAAGACGCCTTAAAGAGTACGCCGGAAAGGATGATTTATACACGATGGTGTCCCAGCTCATTTTAAAATTAATGTTAGTGAATGTCGATAATAAACAGAGAAAATATTCCGACAGGTGGATTGGTAGAAGGAAGCTGGTAGCTTTACCACCTCGATATCTATAGTGTAAACCACTTGATTTTTAATTTTGTTATCTATTGTTTACCCGAAAAAAATACCAACAGCTGAGGTACTTCTAAAAAGAGTTTTAAATAATCAAACTTTGAATTGAATTTGAACCATCAAAAATGCTCCGGGTGTTTTTGCAGCCACCTCCTAACATTTACCGTAAAAATTAATCTTATGAGGTAGTACGAAATGCAAATAACAAAGAATATTATTTTTTATGATTTCAGTTCTCTTCTTGTTGTGTTGTGCAAAACCGTACTTATCTTATCAACTTCGACGTCACCTGTTACATAGGTGTTGTATAACAATGAAAAAGAAATATTAACGGTCGATAGAAGGAAGCACAAAAAACAGGCGCTTGGGTAGGGAGTTCTGGAAGGAAGCCTAAATAGTCGAAGATAGGCAGTTGAAGTGAGAACAGTGTGCAGATTGGTAGCAAGACGATCGGCTGACAGTGTGTCAAAGTAGTGAAAAGTTAATTGTTTAAAGTGTTATTAGTTAGCAGGTAATATCCTTTAAGTACTTTGTTGTTAATTGTTCTATATAAGTAAGTTTAGCTTCCATTGCTTTATGCTCAAGGGCATATATTTTTCCAAGGTAAAATTGTTATAATTATACTTAAAGTTTGCCCATTATTTATTTCATGTTAAAAATATATGTATTGTCCTGATTGCCAGACATTACAATAACGACTTCTTTGTTTCACATCTAACTTGTTTTTGCCACGATTACGTTATACGTAAAATATAGATGTTTCATGATAATAATTCTGTGTATATGTTTGGCCTGCATTGTCTTACGCTCAGGGGCGTATATTTCTCTAAGATAAAACTGTTACAATTATTATTAAAGATTGCTCATTATTTATTACATGTTGAAATATGTATATATTGTCGTGTCTGCCCAGATATTGCAAAACAACTTCTTTGTTTCACATTTAACTTGTTTTATCTTGATTACGTTGTTCTTTGATTTCTTGTGCTCACTTTATGTCATGCGTATGTAAGAACTTTGCTGAATTTACTAACATTTTCACCCATTATTATTATTATTATTATTGTTGTTGTTCTCCGAAATCTCAACTCATAGCTGGATTGCATCCCGTATGGGACTCCAGTACCTTCCCTATTATTATTGTTATTATTATTATTGTTGTTGTTGTTGTTGTTGTTGTTGTTGATATTATTGTTACTAAAACCTCTTCAGTTTTACTTGGAAGTGTGTATGTCAGACTTGAATGAGATGACATTTAGTGAGAAATTAAATAAGTTCAGTCTTAATTATCATTAGCAAAGGTTCTTAATTTATGCCTTTGGTTAGCGGTTGTTTTGTATTTATATTTGGGTGGTAAGAGCAACGATCGTGGGTTTCTCTGCCATGCTCTTTCCCCGCAGGAGCTCTAGGTGAGCCTGGCACTCTCCTTTTATGTTTAATGGTTGTTAATGTTTTTGTTGTTATTTCTATTTGTCACATGTTTAATTTGAATTTTATGTAAATAAAGGTTAGGTGTATTTACTCTGCTTTTGTTTTATATAATTAAACCATGCATCCCCTCTACAAAGTTAGTAGCCAGCGCCTTCCGGTCAATAAAAAATAAATACATACAACGTAGGGATTCCTTATGTCGATCACATGTTTTTGGCCACAACTACGTTTACTTATTTTTTGTCGAACTTAGGGTTGTTATACTACAGTGTATTATTTTATTTCTCTTTTCTAGTAAGAGGTAGTTACAGCTGTAAAAGCACCAACAATTAAAAAATTTTTTTTTCATTGGTTCAAAACTGAGTTAAATATATTCAAAAACATAAACTTGCAAAATTTAATTCAATTTTGATTTACGACTTAGGTAATAATCAAGGAAATTCACTATTTTGAAAACTTTAAAGTTTGAAAGGGGTTCTTTTAAGGACATATGTTCAGAGGAGAAGGTCACATTTTACCTACTGAAATTACCATTCTATTTCTTACCATAAGTCCCAAGGCGCCATTCTGATACATATACTCTCTAATTGTTTAAGTTTTGAAGAAGGATACTTATTTAATAGTGTACTATGGTAACTAGCACCGTCATTGTATCCTTTTCGGCTACTCTTCACTTGATTCACCATAGACACCATATGCGGGGTGGTCAAATGAAAACGAAACAGAGCCAAGATTGTAGAAAAACGCTCAGACCCGTCGATTTTAGATTAAAAGAGGACATTCTTTGTCACCCAAGCAAAGGTAAGCATCACCCCAAAATATTTAAATGGCATTGGGGGTTGAGTAATGTTTCTTTTGAAAGCACTTACAATTCTCTTTACAACAGACTTTAAATTTTATAATTCTGTCCAATCATTTAAATATTTTGGGGTGATGCTTACCCTTGCTTGGGGGTGAAAGTGGCGGAGTCAAAAATACCAGCAAAGAATGTTCCCCTTTGATCTAAAATCGACGGATCTGAGCATTTTTCTACAATCTTGACGCATTTCCTGAAATGGCTCTGTTTCGTTTTCATTTGGCCACCCTGTATTTGAATTATCAAAACTATTTTCTTGGTCCACAGGAACTATTGAAGTGACTGGTTTTGCGAGAATGTCATATATCGATGACTATATTTATTATCCCATTAGAGACATTTTACTTGTATGTTCTCAAATCTACAAATGTACTTTACCTAATATTATATTTTTGATGTTTCATTGAAATATATATGCTGGGCCTCTTTATAAACGTAATACGAGGATACAGAAAATAAATATCAAATGTAAAAGTTTATAATAATTAGTACGACATGCCTTGAGTGCCTTTTTATTGTAATTTTAAATGTAGGTTGATTGTACAAGAAAAGTAGTAACCATTTGTTCAAAAACGGTATATGAAATAGCTTTGACGCCCACGACCCAATTTTACATGGCCACTCAAAATTGATAGGCAATTGAATTTCTCTCAGAAATATATGACACGCATTTTACTGACCATCATGAAATCAACGTTGTTCTTTCGGCGTATGCTATGAGTGCTAGTTCTAGGATTATTTGCAACGTTCTTCAAAACCTTCAGTGTTGGCAGTACTATTAAGCCAGTTTAAGTCGCGGTTATGATGTTTACAGTTAAAAATTTCGTAATCTCGAAATTCCTGAACAACATGAACAAATGAGCGCCAATTTCCGATTCATTTAAATCCTACTAGCCTTGGAAAAGTTCCCATGGGTTTCGCTGTAAGCGGATACACTGTTTGAAAAACCGAGAATGATGCACAGTCACAACTGTTAATACCCCTTGATTCTCTACTTAGAAACTTATTTAATCTATATTACCTTTGATTACTTAAATATGGTTAAAACTTTAGCACATTTCTCCAATACCCTGCATATTGAAGGAAAATGAGTATTACAAACCTCGTGGTCTGAAATTTACTAAGTGCTCCAATAGTTCTAAATGAAAAGTAGATAAAACTTTAATTTACATAAAATTTGAATTTCAATTACATACGTCCAAGCATTCTGTCACGGATTAATGTTAAATTTGCAGAAATTATTACCTGGACAAAAAAATATTATAGAAGTATAGAAAATTAAATTTTAAATCGAGTTTCTTGTTCTTTAAACTCGATCCAAAATGGCGAACATGGTTAAAAAAAATTGCAAAGTCGCAAAAAATGGTTTTTCTAAAATAACTAAAAAAATATAACACGGATCGAAAAATTTTAAATGAGAAAGTTGTAGGTTTTAAAAAGATCTATCGACTGGTTTTTTGCAAGTGTAGATTGCGTTGTTGCTTTTCGAGATATATCGAAAAAACCGTTAAAAATCTTCTCTTTTCTCTTCTATAACTCGTTTACATTTACGTTCCCATACTTGCTATTTACTGCTGGCATAGTCCGCGGCAAGCCAAAAAAGTACATTTTTGAAAAATTTAAAATTATTAATTATTTTTCGAGATATATCGATTTTTTGAAAAAAAGGCGCTCTCGAAAATTGGCTAGATCTTCTCAGCGGATAGCCCTACAGTAACGATTTTCGGTTTATTTTCTTCGTAAAGAGTTATATTATCATGCTGTTAAAAAATGTTGACGATTTTATTAATTTTAAGGATCAAAAAATGACTGAAAAAGTTGCACTTTTTTTGGGTATGTTTTTTTCAAATAACTATTTCAATTTTTATTATTTTTTTGTACTTAATCTGGGGTAGCTAAACACGAATATTATAGCATTTTCGCCTTAGAAGCAAAATAGACCCGTAAATGTTTAGTTTTCTTTCTTTAAAAGTCATTTTCATAAAATAAAAATTGAAATAGTAATTTGAAAAAAACATACCCAAAAAAGTGCAACTTATTCAAAGTCATTTTTTGATCCTTAAAATTAATAAAATCGTCAACATTTTTTAACAGCATGATAATATAACTCTTTACGAAGAAAATAAACCGAAAATCGTTACTGTAGGGCTATCCGCTGAGAAGATCTAGCCAATTTTCGAGAGCGCCTTTTTTTCAAAAAATCGATATATCTCGAAAAATAATTAATATTTTTAAATTTTTCAAAAATGTACTTTTTTGGCTTGCCGCGGGCTATGCTTGCAGTAAATAGCAAATATGGGCACGTAAATGTAAACGAGTTATAGAAGAAGAGAAAAGAGAAGATTTTTAACGGTTTTTTCGATATATCCCGAAAAGCAACAAAGCAATCTATACTTGCAAAAAACCAGTCAATAGATCTTTTTAAAACCTACAACTTTCTCATTTAAAATTTTTCGATCGGTGCTATATTTTTTTAGTTATTTTAGAAAAACCGTTTTTTGCAACTTTGCGATTTTTTTTAGCCATGTTCGCCATTTTGGATCGAGTTTAAAGAACAAGAAACTCGATTTAAAATTTAATTTTCTCTACGGTCATTTTTTATGTATATAATGCATAATCATTATGCATTATATAATCATTTCTATATAATGCTTGGACTAATTAGTAGAAATTCTGTGGTAATTTTCATAACGAAAACGATAATGTATTATCCATAATACTACAGTGTTTTATTTATTGTCGTGTGCTAATATTGGTTGATCGTAATTACATATTTATTTCTAGGTCCGGTACTTCGAGTCCCGATTAGGAAATGATTAACTAATCAGGCGATTACACTGTGAATATATTTTTATAAAATAAATCAATACATTAACGGTCTAATCATGTCATTAATTAACTTAATTTATCAATGAAACATTATATCAATTGTTTGTACCAGTAGTATTATACCTACAGAGGATATGGAGTCTTCACTATACAATGGGCTGCTGTCAGGATGTAATTTTCGTTTATTATGCTTCCACCACATTTAAATTCGCGCCCAGTATCTGAAAATAACATAATAATTTATAATTTAGTTTCATACAACACATACGTCACTAAGTTAGGCATATTTTAACATATAAAATCGATATTAATGTGAAGTCGTCCATGGTTAAACTTTTTGCACAGGTTGCGTAAAAATTCACTCTCCAGCAGTTAAGGGTGAGTTTTATAGGATGAATCAGAAAACAAAGCTCAAACAAAACTCCAAATTGCACGATTCTTTTAATATCTAGTTATTATAAAAAAATAATATACACGTCACTGATATCTTTAATTTCGCGATTATTTTTTGTAGGCCTCGTTCATTGCATGACAAAATATGTCTCAGCATTTTTTTGTTAATAATTTAGTTTAGCATTAACTAATTAACAATAACTTATACCGCATAAATACTTGTTCGAGCGTTACCTATTAGAAAGACACTGCCGTTTTCCGTTACGTTCATACAACTCCATTGTTGTCTACAAGAAGCAGGTACATTTTTAAAAACCAGTAATATCGCTGGTGGACCTCTTTCAATAGGAACTTCCGAAATAGAATAGAACATTTTTGATGTAGTATATGAAAAATTGCTAACGATATCCATGTCAGCGATGTCAGCGTAAAAACAGTACGGACCATTTTAAAGGAGAACCAGAGTTATATCTTTATTTTTCAGCGTGTTCAAGCTCCATTGCCATGTGATTTTCGATATTGATTTAATTGGTGTCAATCTTGACATCAAAAATTTAAATGTTCAGATGAATCAAATTTTTCAAGGGATGATATTAACGATTTTCAGAATAACCATGTTTGGAAACAAGAAAAGCCTCATGCGATACTGGAAATAAGACACCAAATAAAATTATATACTTTCTTTCAAATGAATGGTGATTTCTATCACTATTTTATTATTAAAGTGGTACCTGAAGTCCTGCAAGATTCGTGTTTGACAATTGTTTATACATTTTGCTGTTCAAGAGTATCTCAATAAAATATTTCCCTATCGCATAAGCGTCTTGGCTTCTTCATTAAGGTTCTACTATATTATTATTTTTTCAAACAAGGATTTTTAAATAGTTTTTTATTTTTAATAAAACATTTCTTTTTTCTAGAACTGATTTTTAAATGAAAAAATGCTGAGATGCCTGACGTTGGATAATAAACTGTGGTGGCAGAAAATACTCACAAAATTAAAAATATCGGTAGCGTGCATGTAATTTTATAGTATTATTGGAAACTATTCTACACACGTCCCTGGTGTGATGATAAAATATATTTTTATTAATTAAAAAATGATCCCTAATAGACAGTTTAATGGTACAAAGTTTGAGAAAAAGAAAACATTCATTATCAAGATATTAAAAAAAGAACAAAAAATATTTAATCTGCGCCCTGTATTTGAAAGGAAGACCTTTTTGAATATTATGTTATCAACTTTCTTTTCAAAAAATAATTTAATGAATCACGCTGTGAAATACTTTAGACTGCTTTGGAAGACTTCTGTTTTTCAGAATAATATGCAGTAAATACACATAACTCTGAAATTTATTAGGTATGAAATAACTACATCCAATGATCTTAATCTGGTCACCAATGTCAGTATTATTTATTTAAGGAAAAAAATAGTACCTGTGTTATACGCCAAAAGTGCCATCCAAGGAAAGTCTCTCAATCTTGCTTCAGTACCGCCTCGAATTTTTTCATCAGAATTGATCTGACCGCACTCCTCCGGAAGTAGCTTAAGATTTTCATGGTTCAGAACATCTGGTGGTGGAGGTGGAGGGACTTCTTTGTTTCTTCCACTTATATCAATAGGATCCGAAGGACAACAAATTTTTGTGTTTATAGCTTCGTCCTCGTAGGTGCAGACATATCTGTTCAGCAATTCTTTTACATCGTTGGAAAAAGGTTTCGGAGAGTTATTCAGGAAGTCTATCATCGTAGGGCACTGCCCTATGGAAAGGCACCGACCGCTTTTGTTATCTGGTGTGGTACAGCTTTGTTGTGCCCCTGTATAGAACGTAACAATGTATTAGTTATACAATAATATGCTAGCATTGAAAATTTAATTCTCAGAATTTAAATAATTGTAGTAAAAATGTCCGGAAAAGTTGCATAAAAGGCTCTTATGTCATATTTTTACGCAGTTTCTTTTGATAAATGCAGAAATACAAGCATGAAACTGCTCCCAACAGCATTAATGTAAAGTGGGGAAAGTTGGAGCGGTAGGAGAAATAGACTACTAACAACAACTTTCAAGAGATGACAACAAATCAGCTTTCCAATAACACACAGTTGTATAAGCTCACTAAAGTGAACAATAATCTAGTTGAACAATCTCCTTTATTAGTCCATTATATGTACTCTTGTGATGTAAGATAGCTGAACCAGATGTATGGAGGGAAAAGCAGACAATAAATGAAGAAGTCATGCTATCGTATTTTTCAAATTTGAAGAAAAAATATGGACTTTCATCTGTCTGGTTGAAGTATTCGATGTTGAAGGCTACTATAAAGGTATACAAAAATATAGATAAGATTACTGCTTATATTTGAAGAGTGAAGCAAAAAACTGCAGTATTGGAAAGAGCACATATTGAAGAATTTTTACTGGGGCTTCCGATAAAGAATATTTAATGATTAAGGTAATATCTCTTTACCTTCTACATGTTGTTAGTTATATAGTGAATTATTTAAGGTTGCACTAAGAATGGGGGTGTCTGGTGCCTGCTGATGCTGCGAATTGACAAATTTGAAAATTAGTGACGTACAGGTCGTTGGCAGATATCTTTTTTCAATACTTGACACCAAGACAGGCATTTCAAGAAAATTTACAATTATAGAAGAAGGATTTTTCGTGAATGCTGTTGAAATATGCAGAAAATATATTTCTCTGCGCTCAATTCGCCTAACACAAGTCAGATTCTTTTTAAGGTAAATCAATCAAAAATGTACTTCTGGACTTAACACATTGGCGAAGGTACTCTCAACAGTTGCTTCATTCCTGAATATCGCAAATCCAGAAGCATATACTTACCATTGTATGAGGCGCACTTCTACAACGTTATTGGCCAATAAAGGCGTTGATCTTACAACCATCAAAAGGCATGGTGGATGGAAGAGCTTCTCTGTAGCAGAAAGTTATGTTGAGGAGTCTAAATCTAACAAACTTGATATTGCAAGGAAATTCCAAGGAAAATATAGCTCTTCCTTACAAAAAGAGACATCCGTAACTTGTGCAAATTCTTCACAAACTTCGGCAGATGTGATGCGTTCCGAAAGTGATGGCAACATTGCTACAAGGGTTGTTATTGACGGAAAGGAAGTTAAATGTGATAAAACAAGAAATGAAAAAAATACTTATTCATAGAAAAGATTTAAATAATGACGTCAATCCTCTACTGATGGCTTATAGCTCAGTCGGTGGAAGTAATTTTGCACCAAAAGCACAAATAATTAACAATATGGCTGATTTTTTTTATTAGTACATCAAAGTATGCAGATTAATATAAGAAAAAGTTCACTGGTCTATCGATTTTCCAAACTCCAAAAAAATTTTGAAAAACATTTTGATTTTGAAAATTCTTTAATATTTTGGACTGGGATCAAGATATAGAAAAATAAAAAAATACTATCTTGTAGAAGAAGTTTTCCAACGAAAAAGATACTTTGCACTGTTTTCTTCCGAGCTATGGATTGTCTGGAAATAGTTATTTTTGTATCTAGTGCGCGAAATGCTACTTTGGTGATCGAGAATTGAATTTTTTAACGAGACGAAGCCGAGTTAAAAAATTATTAGAGACCACCAAAGTAGTTCGCGCACGAGATGCAAACAATATTTTTTCTACAAACGTCAAAATCTATCTCTTAAAAATATTATAAAAAAGTAAAATGCCTAATTTATTATAGAAAATAGTGTTGAGAACCTCGGCCACACTTCTTGCTAATGCTGGGGGTGATATATGTAGTTTGAAGAGACACGGGGGATGGAAATCTTCCACCGTGGCCGAAGGATACGTGGAAGATTCTATCAATAATAAGATTCAAATATCAAATAAACTTTTAGATTGTGAAATTTCAGGATCACATGGTATCACCTCTACCTCAAAAATTAGTAGTGTTTCAACCCCCAAAACCCCAATATCCCGAGCTGAACCTGAATTATCTGGTTTAGGAATAAATATTGGTTCGTGTACTGGTTGTACGATTAATGTTAATATTGTAAATAATAACTAAAGTTATTGTAAAATTCTATCATTATTTTAAAAGTATTTAATTGTTATTCATTTAAAAATAAATAATAATTTGGAGTTTTGCTTCATTTTTTCAAAGATTGAAATACAAAACTCTTATTAATTCACATGCAGTGTGCGAAATACTTCGCACCCTAGTGCGCGAAGCATTTCGCGCACGGTGTCATGGTAACGTAAGAATCCGAAAAAAAGTGTTTGTCAATGCGCAAACCTTGTCATTTTTTGACGTTTGTAGAAAAAAATTATTAAAACCATGAAGTCATCTTCCGCGGGCATTTCAAACGTAAGAATTGTCAAATTTCTCTCAAATATTGAATACATTAATATGTAGAAATGAATATTCGATCTTAATTCAATGCAAAAAAATAAAATATTTCAAAAAATTTTCAAAATTTTGTAAAAAAAATTTCCAAAATTTTTTTTTTAGATTTTCGAATATACTCAAGGTAGTAAATATTAAATACAAGGTAATATTTGCATATTTTTATTAAAATCAGGAAAAAAATTACATAAACTAATGCAAAAAATTAAAGGGTCAAAATAATTTCCGAAGTTTTTTCGTGATTTTTGACAGTGAAAAATGGTCGTATCGGGAACTTAAAAAAAGCATTTTGAAGCTCTAATCGACAAAAAAATATTGCAAATTTTCTTTTTTTGATTTTTTTTTCAGCTAAGCCATTGCATGGACCGGATAGCTTGTTTATTCAGCTTCAATTTCCTTTTTTTAAAATTTCGATACGACCATTTTTCATCGAAATGGACTTTTAATGAAAAAGGATATTTTTTTCTTCAATCATCGATATATCGGCGACAAATGGTCGTACAGAGAATTGAAGGGCAGTTTCGAAAACTGGAATAAATTTCCTATAACATGCTGCTGCAACTTTTCGGAAAAAATGTTTTTTTTTTATGTTTTACACAATTTTAAGAAACAGGAAATAAAGTGTAATTTATGGTTTTTTAGAAAATTGACAGCTAAATTAGAAATACTCACGAAATGGCTAATGTTAAGCATGATTTTTACAGTTCGATATACCCAGAAGAACCTTGTGAAGTTTCATCTCGATCTAGCGAACCGTTTCTTTGTCCAAATAGTAAAACTTTTGAAAAAATTAAAGGATCACGTTTTTTGAGCTTAAACACTTCATAATCATGATTAAAATGGGAAAAAAATTTTTTTGAGGTTTTCTCACATTTTACGGCAAATAACGTTTAATTTGATGAAAAAAAATTGAAATTTTTGTCCAAAGAAAAAGGGTAGTTTTGAAAAAAAAAATTTAAGTGATTACAGACTGCACGAAAATTAATTAGAAATTAGTCTCGAAAAACGGTATGATTTGGGGTCGAAATCTGGTTTGGGTCATCAACTTTAATTTTAATTTAATTAAAAGTTGATGAACAGAAGCATAGTGCGAAAAATCAGAATCGTGCTGGAAACAATTGTTTTTTTTTGTCAATGTCCGGAAGGTTTTCCAAAAAAAATTTAGACTCCCTACTTGAAAATGGGCTAGCACAATTATTAATTTAATGCCCTATAACTACGCAATAGTTTATAATGTAGAGCGCCCGACTTCAAAATATAGGTTCTCACGCGGCTGACCGAGCTTCGCGCACGCAATACATACCTGATTTATAGAATTTTTTCCGGCCAAACCATAGCTCGTACGAAAAAAGTACGAAGTATCTTTTTTTTGTTGGAAAAAACTTACCCTACATGGAGATATTTTTTATTTTTCACACTCTTGATCTCAGTCCAAAATATTAAAGAATTTCGAAAATCAAAATTGTTTCAAAATTTTTTTGGACTTTGGGAAATCGACAGACCAATGAACATATTCTTATATTAATCTACTTATTATTAATCTACTTATACTTAGTACTTATAAAAAAAAACAACCATATTGTTAATTACTTGTTTCTGTGGCCTCCACTGACTGCGCTATTAAGATATTACGTACTAATTTTCGCGTTAAACTTCTGTCTCGAAACTTGTTATAAGCCAATGTTTTGTTACTTTTTAGAAAGTATATGCATTTTGTGATAACTGATCCTGATCTATGTGACATCAAATTTAAAAATCACTTCTGCGGGATACAGTGGAAATTGGTGAAATGATATTTTCATATCTGTTATACAGAAGACGTCTTTCAGATATCGACCTTGGTTCGGTTGTCCTTGACCTCGGTCAGTTTCTTAAGAGGGAAATGGGATTAAAATACAATTGACGGTGTTTCTTGAACAAGTTGATGACAAACGGAACAAAACCACAAAAGTTGAATGGCAACAACAACTTCTAAAATAAAAGTAGCTTCACCAGTTAGAACGATACTTTTGGAAAGTTTATATGATACAAGTTTTGTTGTATGTTTGCATTATTAATTTCAAAATAATTTGAATTTAATCAGAAATTATTAAGTTCTTGTTCTTTATTCAAGACTGAATTGTTTTATACTGAAGAAATAAAGTTGAATACTGAAGACTGAATTGTTTTATACTGAAGAAATAAAGTTGAATACAATGGAAGTCGTTCTTAGTATGGGAAACATAATTATGTTTCTAAAAGTTGTTATTTCTTCAAGGAAATTATTTATTAAGTCAGGTGATAATTACAATGTTTTTTAATTTAATCATATTGTTTTTCGGAAAAAGGACTCAATATTGTAAGACTTTCGTAAAATATGTATATATCAAATCCATAATAAGTATATTTGTACCACTCACTAAATATAAAACAAACAAACTTTTTTATAAAAGTCGCGTTTTAGCGTATATTTATGTCATAGAGAGCAAGGTGCAACCAAGTGTTAAAAAGTGATAACTACCAAGCAATTAACTCACCTGCATATCTGGATAGAAAGAGTAATAGAACAATTTTAACCGCAAACATTGTATTCGTGTGTGCACTCTTCACTATAGATTCGAAACTGCCGAAAGTTTATAACATCGGCTTATAGCTTGCAGTATTACTGCAGTTTATTTTATCTGTGCCGCAGATCTCTTTCGTGATGTTAACCCCCCCTTTGACGCCAAATTTAAACAGTAATTTTTTCGAACTTTTCGAAACCTTACATTTGTTGAAATTCGAAAATTTGTTGGCCTCACAAATCAGTAAGTCATTTGTAAGTATTTGTGACTCACCCGTTGAGGGGTACCTACTAAAAAAATAAATTGAGACCAATTTCACGGAGGTAAAACAATATTTGTGGGTATTAGTAAGCTTTAAACTAGAATTTGTAAGTATCTAGGACGTCTATCTAATAAGGAAAATTGATGATTTGTGCACTTTGGGATAATTAAAAAAAAATAGTTCAGAAATATTCTATTCTTGGAGGCTAAATATTTTTCCCAGGAACTTCATAAGTTCTATTAATATTGTATTATTAGGTAGGTATACTATTAATAAAAATGTGTACTTCTTTTTTCGTTTAGTTGCTATATGAATGAGAAATAATAAATATTTTTATAACACATCCAAGATTTTAAAACCCAAGGTAATCTAAGTCTCTAGACATATTCAGGTTATGCCTGGGATTTTACTGTTCATTATGACGTCTGAAACTAAACGTATATGTTAAATTGGGAAAACCAGAAATCCGAAACTGTATACTTATAAGACGCGGACTTCTGCCATCACGGAAAACGATGACGACATCAGTATTTTTTTTATAAGATATACAACTTTATTAATAATAATAATTTCTTTAAAAAATAACTTTAAAAACGCATTTTAGACAATGCAATGCAGGTAATGACTTATTTTTTATACAATTATATTAATTTAATATCAAGATAAATTTGAAATTTGTAATTTGAAAATCAAAGTCAAATAACAAGTTAATATACAGGGTGATTCAGAAATGATGACCAAAAATGAAACCTCGTATGATTTGGAGAATTTTAAGGGGAATTTTTCCTATAAAGTTTTTATATAGGACGCGTTAAAAAGATACATGGCGTTAAAGTTCAAAAATATTTTTAATTTTTATAAATAATTTAAAAACTAGTAAGTGAAATAATTTAAATTTGGGCACATGTACGAGGGTGGTCTGAAAAGTTTCCGACCTAACAAAGATACAAGACATTTTTTCAGAATTTTTTTTTATTTTTCAACATAGTCTCCTTGTAACTCTACACACTTCTCCCAGCGATGCTCCCATCTCTGTAACCCGTCCAAATAGTACTCGGCGTTTTCTCTGCAAAATAATTGTTCACGAAGGTGATTGCCTCTTCATTTGACGAAAATATCTGTCCTCCGAGCACAATTTTTAGATGAGGGAACAAAAAGAAGTCCCTTGGGGCTAGATCTGGTGAGTAAGGTGGATGGTCAAGCAGTTCAAACCGTAATTCGTGGATTTTCGCCATTTCAACCGCGGAGGTGTGAGACGTTGTCTTGGTGAAACAGGAATTTCTTTTTCTGCAAATGTGGCCGTTTTTCCGCAAGTTCTGCCTTCAGCTTGTCAAGTAATGATGCGTAGTATGCTCCTGTAATGGTTTTTCTTTTTTGAAGATAATCGATTAAAATAACTCCATGACTATCCCAAAAAACAGTCGCCATCACTTTCCCAGCCGAAAAAACAGTTTTTGCTTTTTTTGGAGCCGGTTCCCCCTTTGCAGTCCACTGTTTGGACTGTATTTTTGTTTCGGGCGTATAATGGTGTATCCAAGTTTCATCTACAGTAATTAATCGGCGCCAAAACTCGGATTTATTGCGCCTAAACTGCGCCAACAGAGCGTTGGAAATGTTCATTCGAACACGTTTTTGGTCTAACGTGAGCAAACGCGGCACCCAACGCGCGGACAGCTTTCTCATGTTTAAATGTTGATTTAATATGTGACAAACGCGTTCTTTTGACATGTTCATAACCTCTGCTATCTCTCTCACTTTAATTCGGCGGTCGTCTAGCACCATTTGGCGATGTTTTCGTCGGTAGTTGCAGTTTTTGGACGTCCCGAACGTTCATCGTCTCCCAAGCTCTTACGGCCACATTTAATTCAGCTGCCCAAAATTTCACTGTAGTAAATGATGGTGCAGAGTCCCCATACACAGAATCCAACTCATCTTTGATTTGCGTAGGCGTATTGCCTTTCAAAAACAAATATTTAATGACAGCTCGACACTCGATTTTGTCCATTTTCATAAAAACACTCACATCAACTCACTCAAACGACTGTTACATAACAATTGCGCGTCCAAAATGTCTGAAACTTTGGTGAGTAACTGTCAACAGATGAACAACGAAATTCACTAGCTTTTATTTACGAGTGCTGCCATCTTCATGTTGAGGTCAGAAACTTTTCGGACCACCCTCGTATTTATGTAATTATTGTCCAAAATCTCAGGCCATTTCTTAAAATTTCCATGCTCCAGTGGCGGAGGGTATCGGTGGCATATTTTTCTCAATAAAATAGTAGGCCACTGCTCTACGGTGACAACCATGATATTTTCCTCTTCGTCTATCAATTTTCTACAAATTACTGCTCTCTTATGTTTTTCGAAAAAAGCCTAATTTTCGAATAAAACTTGAAAAACCAACTGAAAACACATGTACTTAAATGATATGACAAGCAATAATCATTCGGTTATTCATTCGAATAAAGAAATTAATATCATTAGTCATCATTTTAATGATTTTATTTGAGTAAATGTTCAAAAATACCTCAATTTCCACGATCACAGGTCCGACACCTTTTTAGTAACGAAAATGTAATTTGTTCGTTTATTGCTGCTTGAATATGATGAAAAGCAATATTTATTCTTTTTTCTATTTCTATTCTATTCTGCTCAGAATTTCGAAGTTGCTATCGCAGCCCTCTATGTAATTTTAAAAAGCATTATATTCGAATATCGAATTGTGTTCTCAGTTAGTTTTTTAAGTTTTACTCGAAAATCAGGCTCTTTTCGAAAAACATAAGAGTAGTAATTTGTTGAAAATTGAAAGACGAATCCGAAAATATCATCATTATCGTAGAGCAGTGGCGTACTCTTTTATTTAGAAAAATATGCCACCGATACCCAGTATCTCCGCCACTAGAGCATGTAAATTTTACGAAAAGTCCTCAGATTTTGGACAATGTTTACATAAATACATGTGCCCAATTTCAAATTATTAGTACTTAGTAGTTTTTAAATTATTTATAAAATTTTTAAGTTTAACCCCCTGTAGCTTTTTAATGTACACTGAAAAAAGGATTTATTTGGACTAAATAAATGTCGTTTGCCATGAACTAATCCTAGTTTTGGATATTGCCTAGCTTATATAGTATGAAAAGTAACTAATAATAAGTTCATAGTTTTGTAATAAATCTTATTTGAATGTTAATTTATTTTTACTGTAATATTACATTCCGCATCTTTATTATTAATCTACATATTTTAAGATGTAGATGACATAAGATTATTAGAAATATATCTTAGCTTAATGTGAACTAACAGTTTTTCATTGAAAATAGGTTATTTTAATATTAATAAATCAATGGTTTATAAAAAGTGAATTGTTTTTTACACTAATATTGGACGTATTTCTTTCTTGATTAGTCTCAAAATTATGTACTTTCTCAAATTTAATTAAACTGATAATTAGATAACTTATCTAACTATAAGTTTATAATTAAATTTGAAAAGGTACATAGTGTTGAGACCTACTAATAGAAAAAGCACATACTAGTATAATACAACACTTTTATTCGAACATTTCATTTTTACTAAAAATTAATTTTAAGACTTAAATATATCGTTCAAAACTACGTGTCATAGTTGTTGACAGTTAAATGATTAAAAATAATTTTCGGATTTTTAAATTGGGTTTTATTATAAATTTATGAAGCTACAACAGCAACACTATGTCCTTATTTAAAACTGACTTTTTGACGATTATTACTTGTTTGGCCCTAGCTTCNTTTACGAAAAGTCCTCAGATTTTGGACAATGTTTACATAAATACATGTGCCCAATTTCAAATTATTAGTACTTAGTAGTTTTTAAATTATTTATAAAAATTTTTTTTTTAAGTTTAACCCCCTGTAGCTTTTTAACGTAGCGTCCTAGATAGGACCTTAAAGAAAAGAGTCCCGTTAAAATTCACCAATGAATACGAGGTTTCCTTTTTGGTCACCATTAGTGAATTACCCAGTATAATTGGCATATTTAAAAATATATTGTCGTTAGAATAGACCTTTCTGACCTCAAAGACAATCCTCAAACTGTTATCTTTTTTAGTATCTGTAAAATTGGCAAATCCGGAGGTAGTGTGATACAACTCCATCTTTCCAACACCTTCTAACGTAGTGCAATTTCTCTCTAATATCGTTTTCCTCCCATAACATCGTTCTTTCTTTCTGTAAAATTGTTCTTTCTATATTTAACGTCTTCTATATCTTTCTAACATCGTTTTTTTTTCTAAATCATATCTATAAAACAATTAATTGTTTCCCTCTGCAACTTGGCTGGAGGCACAAACCACCTGCGCTGCTATTACTAACAGGAAAATATAAAGAGGGTAGCAATAGCTAATTAGGCTTCTTCATGATTGCAGAAACTTCCATGGAACATTTTGAATGACCAGGGCTGTTCAATAAATAACCCATTTGGATGTGAACGAAGGATATTCGAGCTACGTCCATCAAATGCGGACAAAAAGGCATACCTACCTATCGTATCTAAATGGATAGAGAGTTGCAACTTCGCTCTTCTGGTGTTTTCAGCTTGCACATAATTTTCCTATGGCTGAAGAAAAAGTAGATGAGTAAGATGAGTACAAAATGTTTTTCCGCATTTACCAATATTTATTTATGCGATATAATGGGGCGTAAACAAGAATTTTGAACCTTTTGTATTTATATTTATCAGATGAATCTCAACAACTCCCTAAGCATAATTTTTAATTATTTAGCCAAGCAATCCCTATGTGGATATAACATTTGAATATAGGTATAGACAGATTGAGTACATATGGTTACTAATAGTGAAATTTAAGTTATTTGCCATTAATTCTTTTTCAATTAGATTAAACTCTGAATTTAGAGTATTTGCTTCATCATGGACGTCACGATGAGAATTTTAATCCAATGCTATTACTTATACAGTTATGTTATTATCAAATAAAAGAATATTGGTTTTAGCATCATATAAGCCAGGATCATAATTTTTAGAGGCCAAAACGATTGAGTGCAGGATAGAACATATTTCAAGTGTAGCTATCTCAGGGTGCATGAATAATACGATTATATGTTGTCTATATACAATAAAATGATTCAAATGGTAGACAATCAATTTTTACATTCTGAGTTCGATAAGGTAAATAAGTATTTAGCAAACTCACAGCACTTCTACGAAATGTCCGAGATATGTTAATATAGCTTAATTTATAAGATCAAAGCCTTAGTAGTCCAGTCGACAGAGACCGAAGAGTTACTGTTCATGCCATTTCCTTGATAACTCGGAAATAACTACACAGGAATACTTTAAATGATGAGTACAATAACAGGCTAATTTGCTGACAAAGTATTTTATCAGGAAAAAAGTTATTAACAATTTAATCGTGAAAAAAATTTGTTTAGTAGTTTTCTTTAAATAACTCAGCGGGATGACTTTGTACGAAAAAATGCTT
>NW_019416258.1:147034-175744 GCF_000390285.2 Anoplophora glabripennis | reverse complement strand
AAAAAATCACAACGAGACGATGAAAATTGGCGAGTGGCGAGAATTTTGTCCAATATTTCCCACCGTGCGCTGCTTCATTTTAAAAAAATCAACATTTTTCCTAAAAAGTAATAATTTGTAACAGGTTACATACTTAAAGTTAGGTGTTTTTTTCTGAATTTTAAAAAAAAGCTTTTTTAAAAAGATGTACATATTTTATTATTAATTCTTGTAGTTTAACTTTATTTTCATGTTGTTGAGCTAATGTAAATAAATGAAAATAATAAAAACTTATGTTTAATGCTCTTCGATGCCAGAAATCTAGATGTGCAAAATATATCTACACCTCGTAGATAATTAATAATCATCTGGAAAAAAATTAGAAATTATACATTTGACACTCCCGCTGCCAATATCTCCGAAATGCAAAAATTTATTTTTAGTTCCGGAAACCGGGGTTTTTAGCTCCCTCGAATAGCTTCAAATTGCAGTTAGAGCTGTTAGTTCAAATCTTCCTGTGTAGATGGCGTGGCGATATTAAAAAATTGTTTGATCCCTGGAACGTGGAAATGCAGTCCATCTGACAGAGCGTTAAATTTTGAGTAATTTTTGTAATATAAAGTTTATCCCTATATTTACTTATTTTCCAGACATGTCGACTTTAAATCACACCGAGACAAAGTACAACACAAGTTGTAATGGATTTTATTCACACCACATACTAACTAACAAGCAATAGCAAGTTATAAAAAACGAATGATCAACTACTAAAAAAAAAAAAAAAATGTACAATGGTAAATCTTATAAAGGGCAGAGACCACAGAGCACCTAGAGTGTACGTTTCCGATCCCAAAGCACGGGAACCGATGAAGCCAAACTGCGGGGAAGTGGAGTGTGTGAAGTAATCTGAGCGCGCATACTTTGAGCAGGTTCGGATTAAGGCAATATTTTTATACTTATGACAAATAGTTATTTTTCAAGTTCAGAAAATAATATACGTAATTCGTCCTGCTTATATTAAATAAACCTACAAAATAATTTAAATATATTTATTGTCCGTTAAGTAAATACTAATTTATTTAATATTTGTCTTTTAGTAGATTTCACTGAATTTCACTGAAATATTTTAACTTCATGATTTATTATCACATCGATATACTTTTCACATACAGTCTTCACAAGTTCTTATTCATATTTTTTAAATAAGTTCACATTCAAAAAGTTTTTTAATACATATGATACACACTTTTATTTTTCTGTAGCTTGAGTGTACCGTTTTTATAGGAGCTATTAAGAAAATATATTATTATTTTTTCTATTTCTTAAATTGTCATTTTTCTGAAACATAATGATAAAATTAGTTTAACTAATGCAAAATGTAACGACATATATTTTTAATATACGAATATAAACATTAAAATTGCTAAAGCTATTATTAAGATTTTTAAAATTTGGATAAAAAATAACATATATGTAGTCTAATACTAACAATACTTTAAAATCTTTATTGGCCTTTAAATATTGTAACTTTATTTAGTACATGTCGTTTTGTAACTTTTAGAGAGTTAAATATTTTTGTTTCGTGATTTATTCTTATATCTCTACATATTTTTCCCAAATAGCTCTAATAAGTTCTGACACATGAAACACAACATTCTAACATAAGAAAATGGGGGAAATAATACAATTTTTTATTTTTATTTTTTTATTTTTTGTTCAATATTTACAATTATTTTTAATAGCCATCCAACCATGAAAATAAACACCAATTGTGACAAAAAACTAATTGTAAATAGCCGGTTGATAATATCAGCCTGTATATTTACGTCGGTTAATAACGTGGGCACTAAAAAACATGAAGCCAACACTGGAAATAAGTGCATGTGAGATGGAGAATGCAGCGCGACGCCGTCGAAATGTTATAAAATATTTTTATATTATTACTTACCTAAAGAATGAAATTTCATTACTATTGCGATCAAATCTGCTACTACAATCGTCAACGATACACTGTCCCATGATTGCACAAAGGAAAACAATATATTTAATAAAATAGTAACAATGTTGACACAGCGAATGTCTAACAGCGAGTGAGAGCGCGAGGCTGGCATGGCCGAGATTTGGCTGACGGTTGGCTTCACCGGCTTGCCTCTACCGTTCAGTCTATTTTGTCTATGTTTTATACCGTTTTTTCAATCTCACGGCTTTGTTATTACAAATTTCGTAATCGGACCACCGTCATTTTGTAGCTATTTTTATTACAAACAAAATCATGTCCTAAGCATTTTTTATTTAAAGAAAACTACTAAAAAAAAAATTTTCACCATTGTTAATAACTTTTTTCCTGATAAAATACTTTGTCAGCAAATTAGCCTGTTATTGTACCCATCATTTAAAATAGGCCTGTGTAATTATTTCTGGGTTATCAAGGTTTGACACAGGCCGAACCTCTACCAACAGGACTATAGTGGAATCTAGTAGGTTTCGATATATAAATTTTCCATCATTAGTGGCTCTGAAAATATGTATTATTCGTAACATAAAGCAGTCCAGTTGTAGTTGTATTGTGAAAAAAAGGCGGATTGAAATATTACGATTCCCATATTTGTGTACTTGTCACAGATTCTAATAATTTGGAAAGTTAATAATATAAAAATAATTTGCTAGAAGGCAACTATTAAAAATACTTAAAATTAATTCTCTTTTACTATAATATGTTACACTGTAAAAAATCGGAGTGAGTGAAAGCAATAAAGGTTCGAAGTGAATCCATTGAGTGAAATTATTGAGTACATATTCACTTAACATTGGTCATTTTGATCATATTACTCATTTGTGATTATATTTAAACTAAAACTGAGTACTTTTAATCAAATATAGGTACTCCTTAAATAAATTATTCACGTAAACTCGTATTTGCTGCACTTGTACCTAAATCAGAGTAAATGTCTTAATTACTGAATCATCCCACACTTTTTCATATCTAGATGCATTGTCTTTGTCTGTTCCTATCGTCCCATTAGGCTATCTCGTGAGCGTGGCGTGGTGGATGGCAGTATGGCGTTTATGGTGTGCTTTGGAGTTGGACAAGTATCGGTTTATCTGGTTATTCTAGCGAAAATTTTATTTAAATGTAGTAGTTTAATTACAATAAACAAAGACAATATCCAAAGTCTCCATTAATATTTGGTTAAATACACGGATAGTTAAATTGTTATCTATAATTACGTATTTGAAACGTACGATATAGGTTATGGGAATTTATTTATCCGATCAGTGAACCAATCGAGACCTAAATAAATTATTGTTTCTAAAACAAATCTGTGTTGAAACCACCATGAATGTTTAGTAATTTATGACAATGATATTTAAATTAAAATTTCAAGAAAATATAAAGTGGTGCAAAACTACTGTATAGCGTCTAATTAATTTCAACTCTGTGCATCAATCACAATTATTAATCATGTATGAGTGATTTACTTTTGCACTCAAAATTAGGTAATTAAAAACCAGGCCTGAGTAAAAATAACTCAATAATAGTTAAATTTAAATCATATTAGAGAAAAGTCAACTCTAAATTGGTTTTATAGACTCAGAATAGAGTCAAAAGTCACTCAATTGATATTTAGCAGTAACTCGGATTTGAGTAAAACTCACTCATTTCTGATGCAATAGTTTCACTCACTTGTACTCATACTAATAGAGTGAAAGTTTCACTCAATCGGGTGTGGACAGAACCTGATACATTTTTGAGTAAAATTGAGTGAAATTTGAGGGACATTTTTTACATTGCAGTATTGGGTAATCATTGCTATTGGTCAGTCCTCCAGTATATAGTTACGAAAAGCAGATCGACAAGTTCTAACCAAATAACAGTAATCCATTTTGTAACTAAATCTAGTGATATTATTATATTTTATTGTTTATAGTGTTGTTTTGTTTTGTTAGTAATGTAATGTAAGTAATGGTGTTGTGTGTTGTTGTATTATGTGATGGTGTGTAAATTTTGTGTGTTATTTTTTTGTGTATTATTAAATATCCGTTTGGGCACCTTTTATAATGTAAAATGTCATTTGGGTGTGTCTAATTTTCCATTGAGCATAGGTTCTGATAAGAAAATTTTATAATAACACTGACAAATATAGACGAATTAGACTTTCTTACCTTATCATTGCTAACATCGCCTCCGGCAGCTTTACTTTGTATAAATAATGTTCACAGTGTAGATAGGATTTTATTAGTGTAGATAGGAATGTTCATTTTCTACACTGTCCCTCAAGAAAAAACACTTTATTTTATCAATAGCATGAGTCCTTACCTCATAGGGGCGGTTCTATGCTCTTTTAATTAACCTTTACTATTTAATTTTGGGTAAGAAACATTGAATAAAAGCAAAATTGGAAATATTTACACAAGATGACATTTATTACTTATTTATCTTTCAATTTCGAACAATATTTTTATGAACACAGAAACTAGAATATTTTTTTATATACTTTTACATGAATAATTGTCTGAGAAATGCCTTATTCTACCTATCATAATTGAGAAAATGTTTGGTTAACCAATTATCATTATTTTAAACGTTTTTCAAAACAAATCAACTTATACTACGAACATTTGAAATTAAACTAATACTTAAATTATAGAATGTTCAAAAATGTCAATTTAAATTTTAATCACTGACATTGTTTATAGTTTGTAACGGGTTTTGTATTTCACAAATAGCTTTTATAGTTCGAATTTGCAACACTTTATGGCATGGAGAAAACTCTTATGCAACTGGACTTACTTGGTTTCGTTCTGGCTGGCAATTTGCGGTCGTCTCTATAACCTCACTTTATTGTTGTCGTTTTCTGCTATTCTCGTGCGTTGAAGATGGCTGTTGGGTCTGTGTAGAGTGCTTCCTGGTGTTTTTGATGTTGTTTGGGGAGCCACAGGACAACATGCACCCCTCACCAGTCTCTAGAATCTCCTTCCGCCTCTCTCTCAGCTTGTTGACTTCTCTCGATGTTTTTTTGTTTTTCCGATACCAGATAAATTCACTGATTTGTTCTTTCGCCATTGGTTGCTCGTATCCCTGTTATCATTTTCTAACTGCGCAATTTCTCCAGCATATTGCGATTAATTTGATTTTAATTAACTTACGGCGTAATTTATATTTTATAACTGCGTAGTAGCTTTTATACGTCTTAATACTAATTTACAAGAAATTTTTATATGATATTTTGCATGACAAATTTTTTATAAGAAACTTCTAGCCTATGTGTTTCTGATGTTATAATATTTGAACTTTCTTTTGTACTAGATTATTTAACATTAATTTACTCATAAAATCTCTAAATTGGCCCTTCTTGTGGCATTTTCTTTTACTTTAATGCTTCTACTTCGTACCCAAAATTTATTTTCTTGACATGCTTATCATTTAAAACGTATTATTTAAAATTTTGACTGATAATGTTTTAGGTTTTATATGAAATAACTATGAAATGTGCTTTTTATTTTTCTTTAAAAGTAATTTATGTCTTTATTTTATTCTACATTATAATTTCATGAAAATTTTCTATGCTATTTCTCGGTGTTGTGTCTTGAGATACAGTGTGTTCATTTCAATATATATTTGCAAATAGATGCTATTATCCCAGAATTTTCGAAGGCATCCTGTAGAATTGACCATGAAATAGTACTGTCAAGGCATATTAATCCTTGTTAAAATTATTTATCTGGAGTTCCACAGGAATTTGTCTTTGGGCCCCTACTAATCAACATTTGTATTGATGATACAATTAATTGTTTGGATACTAAATAACTCCTACAAAAAAGTAATATTTCATTCAAATAAACTCGCTAAAAAACTGTATTGTTCTTTTGTTCGATGTAGGTTCCAATAAGCTGCACCCGTTTGGTCTCCTCACTATAATTCATTTGTACAGAATATCGAAATTGTGGATCTTTCCACCAATTGGTTTTTCACCATCTGAATTGTTAAATCGACATTCGTTGAAAGTTAAATCGCATCAAACACACTTAAACATTCAAAAATTTTATTATTTTGTATAAAACCGACTGTAAACAATAACGTAACTTTTTTAAATACAATTAAGGCTTAATATTGTCCAAAATCCACTTGGCGTAATAGGTAACCTTCGTGTATATTCCTGGGAATCCTTCCGTTCCACAGAATCGATGGCCTATGGAGACGACGCCGCGTTGAACGTACCTTTCGGCGTCGTTAAAATGAGCTGGCACAAGGAAAGGACCTCCACTATCACCTCCACACGAATCCTTAATTCCCTCACCACCCACGCAGATCTGTTTGTACGATAGCTTGACCTCAGATTTGTAAGCTTCGGTGCAGACTGTCATGTTGCGCTTCTTCAGGAACACCTTTTGGAGTTTGTCGACAACGTTGATACCTGGGTATAAATTAAAGAAGATATTAAAACTTGGAAATGGACCCTATCGTTATCCGTAATATTAAAGTTAACCAGTAGTAAAGTACATTCATAGATTTAAGAAAATTACTGCTTGCGTCGACCTGAATTCAGTTGCCGCCTATCGCAAAATTCGATTTTCAAGGGACTATTCAGTATTGCTCAATAGTTACTGTATTTGGAATAATCTCTTTCTGTTTACAAGTAAAATGTGTTTAATGGGAAAATAAATACACGCGAGTGATGATAGTAAAACATTAATATCGCCAAACAAAGGAAAAAAATAAAAGTAATACATTTTGGATGCTTAATGCACTTTCATTGGCAGCTAAAAACTATAAGAGAGTCTTGTTTGGATTAACATGGAAATACCACAACGACGTTATTTGAAGATTCCATACCAGACTCATAGTACGTTTAAAAAATGCCCAAACGGCAATAGTGGAGTAGATACTACTGTAAATAAATAATTGGAAAAGAATTAAGGAGCTGAACTTCGTTGAAAATTAAGTTTCTGTGACTAAACCGAGATCATTTATATTTCTATTTTTTAAATCAAGCTATCAAAAACATATTTTTAAATATAACCTATCAAATATTGTATGTTGACCAGAAAGATGCTGGACGAAGACCTTCCTATTCTAAATCATTAAATTTAGAAGACAAAATTTAGTAAAATCAATTATTTTATCATATTCTGAAGTATGTATAGAATGATAGATAGAAGATGAAAGACCATTTCATTCTTGAGTTACAAGATGTAAATTATTGAACAACCATGACAAAATCAAATCAAACAAAAGGTCCATTTTGACAAGATCTTATTTCGTCTGGAAGACAATTATTTTTTATTTTATTTCCCCTTAACCTGTACAGGCTGGTCCATTTTCGATGGGAATTCAGGGTATTTCAGAAACTACTAAAGATATGATAAATCTGACACGACGTTCTCGAGCTCGATTTTCATGATAAACTCGATTGTCAAATCAGAAATTTGCTATCTTCATTTGTTTCTGAGTTACAGGGCGTTCCTCGTTACTGTCACATTTTTTAACATGTCTGTATCGCAGCTGTTAAATAAGTTAGAGTTAAAGTGAAAACTGAAGACTAATTCTCTGGCGTAGAATTGAATGCCGGTATTAGATTTTTAGTAGATCTTAAGATTTCGGAGTTATGACCCAAAGTTATATTTTTTTAAATGGAAATCGTAACTGATCATGGCCTAAAAAATAGAGATTTTTTTTCGCTTTTTAGCAATATATTACATACTATAGTTATTTTTAAAAACCCAGGAGATACGGGGTGTTTTTTATATAAATTATATATTTTTTTCCTTTTTAATATGGCTGGCTATGAAAATACAGATAAAACTATAATTCTTACTTTTACAAAAGTCGTATCTGTTGTAAAAATATGACGTTTATTTTAAATGCACAACATATACTCGTGTGATCATGTAATACTAACGAAATCTTAGGAGATAGGTGGATAGGAACAAACGGACCGATCAGATGACCAGCTAGGTTACCTGATTTGAGTCCGTTGGATTTTTTCCTTTGGGGTTTTCTAAAAGACATTATATTTAAAATTCCTTTTAATAATATTTCAAATATACATTTAATGAATGCTACCCGAAGCGTTGTCAGAAGTTGCGTGAAATGTGTGACAGTTGACGGACGGCAATTTGAACATTTAGCTATCATTTTTGAAGGTAATGTAGGTACTTACTATTGTTTAATTTACGTTTAATATTGTAAATTCAGTTGAAGTGGAATAAAAATTTGAAAACTGTCTTTTCTTATCTGTAATATATATTTTAAATAAACGTCATATTTTTACAACAGATATGAGTTTTGTAAAAGTAAGAATTATAGTTTTGTATGTATTTTCATAACCAGCCATATTAAATTGTAAAATTTATATATAAAACACCTCGTATCTTCTGTGTTTGGAAAAATAACTTTATTGCTGAAAAGCATCTCTATTTTTTTAGGCCATGGTCAGCTACGATTTCCATTTAAAAAAATATAACTGCATCATAACCCCGAAATCTTAAGATCTACTAAAAATCTAATAGCGGCATTCAATTCTACGCTAAAGAATTAGTCTTGAGCAGTTTTCACTTTAACTCTAACTTATTTAACAGCTGAGATACATACATGTTCAAAAGTGTCACAATAACGAGAAACGCCCTGTAACTCAGAAACAAATGAAGATAGCAAATTTCTGATTTGGTTGTCGAGTTTGCCATGAAAATCGAGCTCGAGAACGTGGTGTCAGATTTATCATATCTTTAGTAGTTTCTGAGATACCCGGAAATCCCACCGAAAATGGACCAGCCTGTACATAAATAATGATATATTCTGAGTAAAGGCAGGCAAACCTTTGCATTTGCATTTTATTAGTCAGTGGTGACATCCATAACTTGGTAACATTTATTCAATTAATCATATTCCATACATAATTCATTGCGTAGAATCTAGCTAATTGTTGTTAACAGTGATTTAATTGTTCAACGTTGAACATAAAAAAAACAAACAATATGTGTAATTAATGCTTTGTCTAATATTGATATTCAAAAGAATTCGTGACATAAATTGCACAATATATGATTAAATTTATAGAAGAAAAGACAAAGACTATAAACGAGGTAATAGAGACAAAGATCGTACCAAGACAATGAAGGATAGGAATTACCAATCCAGAAAGAAAGAGGATATAAATGACTGTTTAAACTATAAAGATATTAAGTTAATTTAAACAAATTTATTTATTTATTTTTTAAAAATATTGACAAACATTTAGAGAATTTACAATTTGCTTTGAGTAGGAAAAATCACAGCTTTCAACCGATTAGAAAGATAATAGACACACTTGAAGCAAAGTAAATAATAAAATAATCAAAATCAGGAAAAGGCAATTAAGATGGTCCCATTCATATTAATTGTACAAAACATCATCAGTAAGGAACTAAAATAAAAGGAAAAAGCATCAGAAGAAGTCGACCAAGGAGAAGATTGCAGAAAAATGTGAAAATGGTAGCTGAAAACTGAGGATCCATGTGGGAAATATGCAAAATTTGACAAAGGACTAAGTAAGCAAGTAAAAAAGAAACATCGTCAACAGACATAATTGATTCTTGTTTCATTAGAACATTTCTTTCATATTCACTTCTTTATATGTTGCAAAATATGTTTATTTTCCACTTTGATCTTAATTTCAAATATCTTTCAATCAATAATTTGCATAATCCATAATATTTATCATGAATATATAATAAATTAAAGCAAATAAGAAATGGGATTGGCATTATGTCCTACATAATTGTAATTACATTTGATAATCGATATAAACATTAAACTTTTAAGAATATAAATAACAGATGCGATCCAATACAATGGAATTGCGTATAATACAATTTCTAGAGAATTATAAATATAATATACAGGCTATGTACTATAAGAGGGCCACTCCTATGTATTTCGCTTAATATACGATGCACATCAACAATCTTTATATGTTTTTTGTTGCATTTTTTGAGGCCTTTATCCTCGTAAAAAAAATTTGAGATCCTTGGCCAACTTTGCGAGTAACCATAAAAAAACCGGAAAAGTACCACGCCTTTGAATTGCGGCTCTCTCTGCCAGCCTTAGTTATTGCTTATTACTGCTATCGTATTCTTCTTTACTTAATGAAGCCATTGTAGTAATTCTTAATGGTACGTACTTTTACATTAATTAAGTCAAATTCTTACCGTAAGGGTCAGTAAATCCCCAGCCAGTAACAGTTCCACTGTTGTAGTTTTGAGTAATAACGTCTTCATATACTGGCAGACATACTGATTGAATGCTATCTGAAAGGAAATTTATTATTAAAAAAACCGAATTTCAATGTAAGCCAATTTTCTTTACCATTTTAATCAATAGTTAGTAGGGAATTAAGTTGTCCTTCAGATATCAAAAAGCTGTTATCAAAAAACAGATATATTAAATTTAAACGTTTTTTTTTTCTCCCAGTAATAAACTTATTTGCCAATTAAATCCATGTGCCTCTTAAAAAACACAAGTAAAAGGAAGTGTCATACATAGATTTAATTCGCAAGGGTTCATATTTTGGAGTACATGAGCCTTGGCCTGAATTTGCACTGTAGCAAAAAATATATATATTAAATTATAGTAATTAAATAATTTGTACCTGATTCCATATTAATTTTGGATACTCGTAACAATGCAATGTCATTGGAGAAACTCTTGGTGCTGTAATTAGGATGAACTATAGTTTTCTCCACAGTAAGATCTTGAGGGGATGGAAGGCAATCGTTTGGTTTTTGTTCTTCACAGTCCTTTTCCGATAAAATACTGTATTCCCCAACTCGTACTCCTACACTGTAAAATAGAACAGAAAACATCGTATGTAGTGAAAGTATAAAGAAAGACAGTTTTTAGGGAGAATAAAATACTTTCATTTTAATAATAAGGAAAAATTATGATAACATAGACCCACAAAAAAAAAAGTATACATGGATCTGGTATTCAGACCCATGTATTTCCATGTATTTTTTTCCGCTGAATCCGAATCTGCCTTCAGATTTGGCCCAACGGGTCTGAGTTTTCGGGAAAATTAAAAAAAAACAGGTCAAAATTCACAAAAAACGTAATTTACGATAGACGAAAGTTATAAATAATCAAATTATTCTACCAGCTCACTAGAAGTATGATTTTTCACTTCATGAGAAAGATTTAAAAAACCAAATAATTTACATCCAACTGCATTTGTAGAACATTCAAAAGAATTCAATCACCATTTTGAATTTGACAAAACCGAACAGCTTGGGCATCAACCTATTCTTTCAAAAAGATTACTCGAGGAAATGATTTATATTAAAAAAATTAATACTAAGAAGGATATAGATATAGATTTAAACTTGATTTATTATAATTTGATTGATAAAATTCTGTTGTAACAGTATTTTGATTTACTCAGGTTTAGACTTTTTTTCATAAATGTGCTGGATTGGAAAGTAGTAAATAAAAGGAAAAAAGAAAGGGGAAAAAGTAAGAGGAAAAAGAAGCATGCTATCTACACACATTAGAATCAACGTATTTTTCTACTGTCATTCTGTTGAACAGTAGGTACCTAAGACGTTACAACAATTTTTACTGTTTACTTATACATATATAAGTATCTAGATACGATTTTTTTAATATTTAGAACTGTTAAGTTGGACAAAAGACACTTCAAATTTCGTGTTTTATGGTAATTGTGACAGGAACAATTTTTTAGAATTATTGTAAATGTATTTGTTTTTTATTTTAATACCTTAACGAATTTTATTAAAAAACATTGTTTGTATTTTAGAGCCCTGAGGATGGTGTAAAATAACACCGACACGTTGGCAACGATTTAAAATATAGTGTTCTTTTATTTATTGATCTTTATCCCACTAAAGCCTTGACTTGGATAACTAATCAAGATCACAAAACAGTGGAAACGTAATCTTAAATACCCTTTAAACAATCTTGTTATAATTTGGCAGTATTATTTGTAGTGTTAAAGGGCTAATTTAACCCTAATTTGATTAGATTTGTTAAGTCCAGTGGCGTTCCGAGCTGTGCCTTAACGAATATTTTTGACAAACAAAATTTACGCCACTGACTTTTATGTAATTTTTATATATTTTTTGGATTAAGCAACTAAAAATTCAACTTTTTTGTCCCTAGAATGTTTTTCGTGATTAATTTTTGGAGAAAAAAAATTAAATTCACTTAATTGCATATCCCTCTGGACCACACAAGAAACATTATTTAAAACTCAACAAAATTAGGTAAAGGGTGTTTAAGATATTTACGAAATAGCACTTTTTTTTACAAAAATTTAACACCCTGTATCTTGAAAACGAAGCATCTGCGGACCAATGTTTATATGAACTTTTTGTCTTAAAATCAGTCAAATAATCGTCTGTTGTACATACTTAATTAAAATCCTGTATATTCAAAAACATAGACATGCAAAATTTAGTTTAATTTTGACTTAGTATTTAAGAATAATCAAGAAAATTCACTATTTTGAGAACTTTAAAACTTGAAAAGGGTGCTTTTAAAAGTCCCGAGGCACCATTCTGATACATATACTCTCAAATTGTTTATCTTTTGAACAAGGATATTTATTTAATAGCGTACTATGGTAACTAGCACCGTCATTGTATCCTTTCCCGCTATTGTTCGCTTGATTCACCGCAGACGCTATATATTTGAATTATCAAACCTATTTTCTTGGTCCACAGGAACTATTGAAGTGACTGGTTTTGCGAGAATGTCATATATCGACCATATATTTATTATCCCATTAGAAACATTTTACTTGTATGTTCTTAAATCTACAAATGTACTTTATATCTTTACCTATATAGGGTCTCATAATTAGCTGCCAACCCTGAACAGGCCGATTCTATGATCAAAACTAAGTAAAAAAGTTCATATGAATATGGGTCCGGAAATGCTTCCTAAGGGCACAGGGACCCATTGAAGAGGGAGGAATGGAAATCATTTTTTTGCAATATCTCTCAATCGCGTTGTGATAAATGAATGAAATTTGGTATACACAGCTAAATTTTGATGAGCAATTTGATGGACTAATCCATTTATTTCCACAAGGTCCATTGGGGTGGGTACGGGGGGGCCCTTGGTACTTTGCGTGTGTAACTTTTTCATCTTTGACTTTTTAACAAATTGGACAGCAAATTCCGTTTTCCCGAACTGTTTTACGTTAAAAAGGTACTCTTGTTTCAAATCGTTATCTTTAACGGTTTCTGAGAAAATCGCTCTTGAATTAATCCCACTTTGGTCAATTTCATAGTAATTTAAACAAAATTATCAAGGTATTCTTATGTCAAAGTATTGTCAACCCGATTGCCAATTTAATAGTTCTAAGCGAAAAAAATGGAAGAGTTTACGGGACAAGAGTTAGTTGATATGATATTTATTTATGGCTTTTGCGATGGTAATGCTGCAGCGGCAGAACGCGAGTACGGGAGAAGGTTTCCAAACCGAAGGCTGCCATCAAGGAGGACATTCCCTACGGTATTCCGCAACTTAGCTGCAACCGCCACTTTTCGAAAGGCACCGGGTCAAGGACGTCCCAGGATTAATAGGGAAGCGGAGGTCCTTGACGCTATTGAACAAGATCCTACGACTAGCATACGGAACATTTCAAGGCAAATAAATGTTCCTCGGCCAACGGTACTACATATCTTAAAGATTTCCTTAACAGAATTGATTAGATGTGCTACTAACATTTCAGGTTGGAAGAATATTAAAGCGACAAGGTCTACATGCCTATCACTATCGACGTGTACATGGCTTGATACCAGAAGATTTTGCGCCACGTATGCAATTTTGTCGCTGGATTTTGTCGCTGGACAACGAGCAAGCTTCCAAAATTTTGTGGTGTGACGAAGCTACTTTTACCCGAAATGGAAAATTAAATTTTCATAATTCTCATTATTGGGAAGAAGAGAACCCACATGTTGTTCGGAGAACAAACTTCCAGCAACGGTTTTCCATAAATTTATGGGCGGGAATAATTCACGACACTCTGATTGGACCTATTGAAATTCCACAACGTCTCAATTCAAATCTTTATTTAAACTTACTTCAAGAAAATCTTCCCCAAATTCTCGATGATCTGCCTCTAAATTTACGACGTAACATGTTTTTTCAACACGATGGAGCCCCGGCACATAGTGGTCGCAATGTTCTAAATTTCCTAAACGAAAATTTCGCTGGACGGTGGATAGGGAGGCACGGACCGGTAGCTTGGCCGCCGCGTTCTCCCGACCTAACCCCGCTGGACTTCTTTTTCTGGGGATATCTAAATCAAAAAGTTTACGCCACCGAAGTCGATACCCGTGAGGAATTGCTGCAGCGTATCAATGATGCAGCCAATGAAATTCGTCAAAACCGTTTTAGCATCTTAATAGCTTCGAGAAGTGTTACACGTAGGGCAAGACTTTGTATCAGAGAAGGTGGAGGGTTTTTTGAACAGTTTTTAAAATAGCTTGTTGTCTGTTATCAAAATTAAGTTTCCATCTTATGATCCCTTCGAAAAGTGACGGTTGCAGCTAAATTGCGGAATACAGTGAGGAATGTCCTCCTTGATGTCAGCCTTCTGTTTGGAAACCTTCTGCCGTACTCGCGTTCTGCCGCGCAGCATTACCATCGCAAAAGCCATAAACAAATCATCATATCATAATTGTTCTACATCAATAATGTGTATTACTGATTACGTATTAAATTATTATTATTATTTTTTGTTTAAATTACTATGAAATTGACCAAAGTGGGATTAATTCAAGAGCGATTTTCTCAGAAACCGTTAAAGATAACGATTTGAAACAAGAGTACCTTTTTAACGTAAAACAGTTCGGGAAAACGGAATTTGCTGTCCAATTTGTTAAAAAGTCAAAGATGAAAAAGTTACACACGCAAAGTACCAAGGGCCCCCCCGTACCCACCCCAATGGACCTTGTGGAAATAAATGGATTAGTCCATCAAATTGCTCATCAAAATTTAGCTGTGTATACCAAATTTCATTCATTTATCACAACGCGATTGAGAGATATTGCAAAAAAATGATTTCCATTCCTCCCTCTTCAATGGGTCCCTGTGCCCTTAGGAAGCATTTCTGGACCCATGTTCATATGAACTTTTTTACTTAGTTTTGATCATAGAATCAGCCTGTTCAGGGTTGGCAGCTAATTATGAGACACCCTGTATATTATATTATGTCTTTGATGTTTCGTTGATATAGATATGCTGGGCCTCTTTATAAAAGTAATACAAGGATACAGAAAATAAATGTCAAATGTAAAAATTTATAATAAATATTACGACATGCCTTGACTGCCTTTTTATTGTAATTTTAAATGTAGGTTGATTGTACAAGAAAAATCGTAACATCATAACAATTTGTTCAAAAACTGTATATGAAATAGCTTTGACGCTGACCTGTCATGTCACCCACGACCCAATTTTACACGGCCACTCAAAATTGATAGGCAATTGAATTTCTCTCAGAAATATAGTCAAGTTTATTCGGATACAGTGTGTATCAGAATAACTGCCAAAGCTTTAACCACGTATTTAACACATCAAAACTATCAAAAGCAACAACTTGTGTCTAATAGCTTTTTTTTTTCAAAAATCTCTTAGACGTATCTCTTCGACGTATGCTACCAGTGGCAGTTCCAGGATTATTTGCAACATTCTCCAAAAGTGCACCTTCAGTGTTGGCAGTACGATTAGGCCAATGTCGGTCGCGATTATGATGTTTCCTGAATAACATGAACAAATGAGCTACTATTTCCGATTCATTTAAATCCTACTAGCCTTAGAAGAGTTCCCACGGGCTTCATCGGAAGCGTACCCACTGTTTGAAAAATTCTGGGATGATGCACAATCACACCAACTGTTAATACCTCGTGATTCTTTACTTATTGTTAAACAGGCACTTATTTAATCCACCTGCGTCCTGTTATTGTTATTTTAATGAGCAAAAAATATTGGACAAAATAGAAGACCTCGAAAAAACTATTTGACAACAGTAATTACTTTTGATGAGTTAAAACTTTAGCACTTTTTTCTCCAACACCCTGCATATTGAAGGAAAATGAGTTTTACAGACCATATGGTCTGAAATTTACTAATTGCAGTAGGGCTCCAATAGTTCTAAATGAAAAGTAGATAAAACTTTAATTTACATAAAATTTAAATTTCAATTAGCAGAAATTCTGTGGTAATTTTCATAACGAAAACGATAATGTACTATCCATAATACTACAATATTTTATTTATTATCATGTGCTAATATTTGTTGACCCTAATTACATATTTATTTCTAGGTTCGATACTTTCCCGATTAGGAATTGATTAGCTAATCAGGTGATTAGACTGTGAATATACTTTTATTAAATAAATCAATACATGAACAGTCTAATCATGTCATTAATTAACTAAGGCTTAACGAAGACTCAAAGTACCTACTGGGCCTTAATTTATCAATGAAATAATATTGAAAGGAGTTTATTATCAATTGTCTGTACCAGTAGCATTATACCTACAGAGGATATGGAGTCTTCACTATACAATGGGCTGCTGTCAGGATGTAATTTTCGTTTATTATGCTTCCACCACATTTAAATTGGCGCCCAGTATCTGAAAATAACAATAATTTATAATTTAGTTTCATACAACTCATACGTCACTAAGTTAGGCATTTTTTTTCATATAAAATCGATATTAATGAGAAGTCGTCCATGGTTAAACTTTTTGCACAGGTTGAGTAAAAATTCAGCCTCCAGCAGTTGATGAGGATGAGTTCTACAGGATGAATCAGAAAACGAAGCTCAAACAAAACCTCCAAATTGTACGATTCTTTTAATACCTAGTTATTATAAAAAATAATATATCTACACAAATAATATATGTAATTATATACAGGGTGTTAAAAAAAGAGTGTAAAATATTTAAGGAGGTAATAGTATGAACCAAAATAAGCAGAAAAGTCTCAATAAACATGGGTCCGCAAAGTAAGGGAGGCGGAGATATGGACCAAAATTCGTTTTTCAAACATTTTATTTTATTTTCACGTTTTTCATTAAACATTTGGATGGGTATTGTAGGTGACAGGTTTCTAGGTCCTGTTGTTTTACCATACCGATTAACAGGCGCTGCTTACCTCAACTTTCTGCAGAACACACTGTATGAGTTTTTGGAAGACATTCCTTTGAATCAGAGGCAACAAATGTGGTTCCAGCATGATGGTGCTCCAGCTCATTTTTCCATGGCCGTTAGAGAGCATTTACACCAAACTTTTCCACATAGATGGGTAGGAAGGGCCGGACCTGTTTTATGGCCTCCAAGATCGCCTGATCTGAACCCTCTAGATTTCTTTGTTTGGGGATATTTGAAGACATTAGTGTATGGTACTCCTGTAAATAGCCTGGAAGAGCTGCAGCTACGGATTAATCAAAAGTGTCAAGAAATCCAAACCAAGGAGGATGTTTTCGAAAGAGTTCGAATATCGTTGAGACGAAGATGTCGTACCTGCTTGGAAATGGACGCAGGGCACTTTGAACATCTTCTGTAACTTTGTTTTTTGTTTGTTAAAAGCTTCCTTTGTCGGTTTATTCCTAATAAAATAAAATGTTTGAAAAACGAATAGTGGTCCATATCTCCGCAACCGTTACTTTGCGGACCCATGTTTATTAAGACTTTTCTGCTTATTTTGGTTCATACTATTACCTCCGGAAATATTTTACACTCTTTTTTTTTAACACCCTGTATAATAATTTTTGTAGTCCGCGTTCATTACATGACAAAATATGTCTCAGCATTTTTTTGATAATAATTTAGTTTAGCATTAACAATAATACAATAACTTATGGCGAATAAATACTTGTTGTAATCTTTGAAAGTCGAGCGTTCTCAGAAATACACTGCCGTTTTCGGTTACGTTCATACAATTCCATTGTTGTCTACAAGAAGCAGGTACATTTTAAAAAACCAGTAATACCGCTGATGGACCTCTTTCAATAGGAACTTCCGAAATAGAATAGAACATTTTTGATGTAGTACATGAAAAATTGCTAACGATATCCATGTCAGCGATGTCAGCGTAAAAACAGTACGGACCATTTTAAAGGAGAACCAGAGTTATATCTTTATTTTTCAGCGTGTTCAAGCTCTATTGGCATGTGATTTTCGACATTGGTATCAGTCTTGAGATAAAAAATTTAAATGTTTCAAATCTTTAGGATAATGTTTATTTGCAGATGAATCAAATTTTTCAAGGGATGGTATTAACGATTTCCAGAATAACCATGTTTGGAAACAAGAAAAGCCTCATGCGATTCTGGAAATAAGACACCAAATAAAATTATATAATTTCTTTCAAATGAATGGTGATTTCTATCACTATTTTATTATTAAAGTGGTACCTGAAGTCCTGCAAGATTCGTCTTTGACAATTGTTTATGCATTTTGCTGTTCAAGAGTATCTCAATAAAATATTTCCAGGTCGATGGATCAGGCGAGAGGGTCTTGGCCACCTCGGTCTACAGACTTAAATCTTTTGATGGGGTCACTTGTAGTAGCTAATGTACGGCCTTAGAATGACTACAGAATCGAATAAGTGTCTTGGTTTCTTCATTAAGGTTCTGCTATATTATTATTTTTTCAACCAAGGCTTTTTAAATAGTTTTTTATTTTTAATAAAACATTACTTTTCCCTAAAACTAATTTTTATATGAAAAAATGCTGAGACTTCTGACGTTGGATAATAAACTGTGGTGGCAGAAGATACTCACAAAATTAAAAATATCAGTAGCGTGCATGTAATTTTATAATATTATTGGAAACTATTCTACACACGCCCCTGGTGTGGTGATTAAATTTTTGTTTAAATTAAAAAATGATCCCTAATAGGCAGTTTAATGGTACAGAGTTTGAGAAAAAGAAAACATTCATTATCAAGAGATTAAAAAAAGAACAAAAAACATTTAAACTGCGCACTGTATTTGGAAGGAAGACATTTTTGGACATTATGTTGATATGAACTTTTTTTCTAAAAATAATTTAATGAATCACGCTGTGAAATACTTTAAGACTGCTTTGGAAGACTTTGAATAGCTAGTTTTTCAGAATAATATGCAGTAAATACAGATAACTCTGAAATTTATTAGGTATGAAATAACTACATCCAATGATCTTAATCTGGTTACCAGTTTCAATATTATTTAAGGAAAAAAATAGTACCTGTGTTATACGCCAAAAGTGCCATCCAAGGAAATTCTCTCAAGCTTGCTTCAGTACCGCCTCGAATTTTTTTATCATAATTGATCTGACCGCACTCCTCCGGTAGTAGCTTAAGATTTTCATGATTCAGGACATCTGGTGGTGGAGGTGGAGGGTCTTCTTTGTTTCTTCCACTTATATCAATAGGATCAGAAGGACAACAAATTTTTGTGTTTATAGCTTCGTCCTCGTAGGTGCAGACATATCTGTTTAGCAATTCTTTTAGATCGTTGGAAAAAGGTTTCGGTGAGTTGTTCAGGAAGTCTATCATCGTAGGGCACTGTCCTAAGGAAAGGCACCGACCGCTTTTGTTGTCTGGTGTGGTACAGCTTTGTTGTGCCCCTGTATAGAACGTAACAGTGTATGAGTTATACAATAATATGCTAGCATTGAAAATTTAATTCTCAGAATTTAAACAATTGTAGTAAAAATGTCCGGAAAAGTTGCATAATAAGCTCTTCTGTCATATCTTTAAGCAGTTTCTTTTGATAAATGCAGAAATACAAGCATGAAACTGCTCCCAAGAGCGTTAAGGTAATGTGAGGAAAATTGGAGCAGTGGGTGAAATAGACCCATAGCAATAACTTTCAGGAGATGGTAACAAATCAGTTTTCCAGTGACACATAGTTGTATTAGCTCACTACAGTGAACAATAATCTTTTACAAGCTTGACCAAACTCATCTATTTGTCTGTTATACGTACTCTTGTGATGTAAGATAGCTGAACCAGTTGTATGGAGGAAATATCATTTGCAAAGAAAATGAGAAGTTAAGAAGTGTGAATTCTAGTCAATGATAAATTCAATTTGTTCAGGCAGGTAAATGAAGCATCTACAAACTACAACTTATCCAATACTACAAAAAAGGTTAAAACCAATAGCCCGTAAAATTCAGTAGATATATTCAGTGTTTAGTTGAAGAACTGATCTTGCATCTAATCACTAAAGAAGCTGTAAACATAATAGTCTTTGCGTTTGCACATGCACATGCAAGTGCCAAACTTTGCGAGTGCCTTTATAACGAGTCCGACAAACTTTTCCTCTTCGAAAATTTTCGGCGTCGTCGCGTTTTCGAACGAGCGATTCCGAGAACTATCGTTCTGACGCTATGCTACAATGAGATACATGCAATTTTCTTTTTAATCGGAATAGTCTGTTTTTATGACAAAACAATTAAAAAATATTTGTTCGACAAAACTCATGCCGCGTTCCCATTTGTCCACCATCGCCAAAATGTCAAAATGGCGTCACTATGTATCCTTACATATGCCAGTTCCATTTTGTGTAAATTGCTTTAGTAATTTGTGAATCCAACTGTGGTCAACTTGTTCGAAAAAAATCATGCAGCATACCAGTAGTCCGACGCCCCAAAAATGTCAAAATGACGAGATTATGTTTCCTCATACATGCATGTCGGACAAGAAAAATACATGATGGAATAATGTATTTTAGAACGAAAAGTAGTAGAATCCGACAAAAGCGTCGGATTAAGACTCCATTGCCAGTACGACAAGATATTACATACTCCAAAATATTTCCACACACTTGATTTAAAATCCTTCGTATATACAATTACGAAGTAACATAATAATATAATTTCCATCGGAAAAACTGGAAAATTAGGAAAACTTTTTTTAATAACTAAAATTCCAACTTTTTAAAAATCTTTTTAAATTATTTTTTATGGGAAAAATATTTCTTTGAAAACGAATAAGTCTGAAAATATTATATTATTATACCTATTAGTTTTATGTGAAAAAGGTTAACTGTTTTAATTTTTATTAAAAGGTATTTTTGTAGAATGTGAATGTTGGGAAGATAATGTTGGTATTTTAATTTTTGATCAATAAAAATATTTTACTATGAGTAAGTATGGTAATTTATATTATTCTAATCGTTGAATCAACCAAAAATAATAGCAATAATAGCAATTATACATTTTGATATTTTTTAGATTCGTTCATCTCGTAATATTAAATAACTACCTAATAACATTTTTTGAAATAATAATTTCCTAAAAAAAATGTATTTTAATTTTATGTTAGTATATACAGGGTGTCCCGTTCATGTTTCAAAAAAATCTTGTGTGCAAGTTCCTCATGGAAAAATAATAGGGGTAGTTCATATAAAGTTTTTTTCTTAGACGCCTTGTTTTCGAGATACAGTTTGTTACTTTCCAAATGGTTTTCCTTAATTATCTTTAAATCGACTAAAGATAAAAATGTCATAATTTATACACAAGTAAACATCAACTGTGCGGTAAGAATAATATGCAAACGGTTTCTTTCTGAAAAGCATTGTCGCCGATACAGGTAATTGGAAGGGTACAATCGAAAAAAAAGTCAAAATTTATTACATTTCTAAACGGTTCTGTAAACTCTAAAGCATACTACAAAAAAATGTATACTTGTCGAAATTCAGTAGCATGCACCATTTTCGAGACAAATTAAGTTGCATGGAAGCAAATGGGGACAATTTCAGCATCTACTGTAGTATTTCGAGTTTTACTCAATTATTTAATTGTGCAGCTGTTCTGTATATCTCCGAGTCTGTTTCCTAATATTTTTCTGTTCTTATCACTTTTTTTTAAACATTCGTGTCCATCAACAATTCAGTCCATTCAACAATTGTTTATTTTAGTAATGGTAGTGTAGTAGTTTACAAAATTTAAAATTAGTTATTAGTAGATAATTAATTGTCATAATCTCTTTATTTTGATTTACTATTTTAGTTTATAACAATCTGAAACTTAAAATAAATTTCAATTTTTTTTTAGTTAATAAAATGTTTTACATTTTAACTGTTTCATGTGTCACGTAAGAAATTAAAATTATAGTCTTAAATGCAAATACTGTTGGTAGCTAAATGTCTTCAGCTCATTTAATGGTAAAGTCCTCTTTCAATTTAATATTTTGTTATGTCGCGTCGCTTTATGTGAGCAAAAAAAATCAACTTCATTTTTCTCGAAAATGGTAGATCCTACCGACTTTCGACAAGTATACCTTTTTTTTGTAGTATGCCTTAGAGTTTACAGAACCGTTTAGAAATGTAATAAATTTTGACTTTTAACATATTTTTTTTCGATTGTACCCCTCCAATTACCTGTGTCGGCGACACTGCTTTTCAGAAAGAAACCGTTTGCACATTATTCTTAACGCACAGTTGATGTTTACTTGTGTACAAAATTTGATATTTTTATCTTTAGCCGATTTAAAGATAATTGAGGAAAACCATTTGGAAAGTAATAACTTCAACACTCTGTATCTCGAAAATAGGGCACGTCTAAGAAAAAAACGTTACATGAACAACCCCCATTAACTTACCATGAGGAACTTTTTTGAAACATGATCAGAACACCCTGTATATAGGTAATAATAAGCAATTTAATACAAAAAGTGCGAGGTATCTACTAGAAAAATGAAAAATACAAAGAAAAAAATGGTATTTAATATTAATCAATAAGTACAAAATCTCATTTTGTCTGTGAATCCTGGCACCTGTTTTCTCATTTTTCATTTACTCATTGTAATAAAAAAAATGTACAAAAATATTAAAAATTAAATTTTTATTCAATGTTTTATAACAAAATAAATGTTATAAATGAAACTTATATTATAAATTTTTAAAATTATTTAATTTATTTAAAAAAGTTCGATGAAAGTATTTTAAATGTTTTATGAATGTTTTATTAATTTGCGATGCTGTTTTTTTCGGACGCATATATTTTTGTAATATAATAAAATTAGAAACTAGTCAAGTAAATATAATAGTTTCCGAAAGTAGAGACTCTTTTCTGTTTCTTCTTTTACAAAGATAAGCTCGCAATAAATTCACTGACCTCTGACGGCATTGCCCTGACCGACTTATGCATTTTTTAAATAGGAATTGATATCTGAATATTTATAGACAGATGTTTATAAAAGAGTGAATTTTTGAAACGACAATGTCAAAAATGTGGGAGTCTGTCTAAATTGATATCAATTATTTGTTACGTATATCCGCCTCTTCAATTCTACTGTACTGATTTTAACAAAATTTTATTAATAAAAATAATAATTTAATCACTACATCAGATTGTACAATAATTAAAAAGATACATCATACCTCAGCAGCGGCGACAAAATAGTATTACAAAAGTAAAAGAAACATATTCATTATGATACATTTCGAATTCTTTGTTTGAGGTTGATGTTCTATAATTAAAAAATAATTTATATTGTGTAAAGAAATACAATGGGATGGGTAAACGATTTGTCGCCTACAATTCTAGGTATCAAGTCACTGAATTCTCAAATTAACTTTTTGAATAGAAAATATAAAAAAGTAAGGATAAGGTCCTACTAATTATATTTTCGTGAATTTGTGAATACGTGATCGTTTTTCAACAACTGCCTATTGATACTTACATAATATTTATCGTGGTTAGCATTTAAGTCAAGGTGATTTACTTTCTGGATAATGATGGCTTGATTTTATTTATGATTGTAAATGTAAATTTTATAAAACATGTAAAACGAGATAAACTAATAACACCGTTTTCATTAATTATATATTCTTGAAAATGTAATTCTTCCTTGTTATAGCACAAACATTTATGTGTAGTTTTGTTATAATACGAGGTCTGTTCAGAAAATAACAGAACTTTTTGAATTACGCGCTAATGGAGATTTTTAATGATATGCGTTTGGCAGCACTGCGTTGCGCATAACTTCAACTTTTCAAACAAGCTTACGGAGATGATGCTTTGGGTCGCAATGTTGCGAATGATTTTCACCATTTAAAAATGGTCAGTCAATCGAAGATGATTCTCGACCATGAAGGCCTTCGACTTCAACTGATGGTTTCCACATTCAGAAACTCAAAGATCTGGTGCGTGCAAATCGCAAATTCCAAAAGAGGGACCCGCCATGAAATCTCAAAAAGTTCGTTTATATTTTATAGTATACTAGAATATTTGTAAAACATTATTAATATACAAATATATAAAGATTCACATATATTGTATTAAAGAAGAAAATTAACAATTAAAAGGTATTTTAAGCGTAAAATCTTTATCTTATAACCTAGAAAATGTTGTAACTGTGCGACATATTCAGGACTGCACAATCTCTTCGGGGTAGGAATTTATTTTCGACCATCGACCTGATTCGCGCATTTCATCAAATCCCCGTCGCGGAAGAAGACATTCCCAAGACGGCTATCACGTCGGCGTCACCACTTGAGGGTCGCTTTCGTTGTACAGCAAAAATAAAACCCTCTCTCAACGGTACAAATAAAATATTTTATTTGAAAACAAAACTCATGAAAAAAGACGTGTTGTCGGTTCGAGTGTTTGCTGGAGAGTCCCTCTTGGTGTCGAGTCGCTCGCAGGAGTACGTGGTCCTTGGCGCCAACCTGCCGGGGTCGTCTTCCGGGAACCCTGGTGCGTCCGGGCGTCAGGGTGGCGCTATTGACGTTCTACTTAAAAATGGGTCACTTGCGATCATGTGTACCCACATAACATTGAAAAAAATAATTAAGGTATTAAAAATGTAATAAGGCATTGACAAAAAAAAAATGCTGTATATATGTAAATTTGTTAATTAACTAAATTACAAAAAAAATTGCTGGGGATTTTATATTTAAAAATATATTGGAATCACTAATCTTGTTCTTTAATGCAAAATTTCTGTACGTTTAAAAATAATGATACTCTGGTCTCAACANAAAAGAGATATGCCTAACTTGTGGAACATCATCACAAACTTCGGCAGATGCTATACGTTCCGAAAGTGATGGCAACAATGCTACAAGGGTTGTTATTAACGGAAAGGAAGTTAAATGTGATAAAACAAAAAACGAAATGTCTATTCCTATAAATGTAAATGTTAATGTTAATAAGTAAATAAATTAAATGTTATTAATTATAGGTTTATTATTTTTTTATTATTCTGCTAGTGAAATAAAGTTTATTCCACTAGTGGATAAAGTATCACTTTAGACGGTTCATATGTGTGGATACAAGTCCGATTATAAGGTAATTGTGGATAAAATACATTTTCTTGATAATTTAAAACAATGGAAAGTAAAGCAAACAGTTTAATTGAGCAGTTAACACTTTATGACATAGTTTCATGTACCTATATTTCACGGTTTTCTTAAAACTTTTGCATCTGTAATCAACAAAAATGCTAATACTAATGCAATATAGTCGGTAATCATATATTTAGTACTTGAAATTATAGTTTCGAATAAGGAGCGCATTCTCTCGTAAATTCAACAAATAAAATAGTTTTCCTGTTGCAAACTTTATCCGTGGACACACTGTATACAATACCACTAGTGTAAACAAGTTGTAAATTTAATATAGAAATCGCTTCGAAAAAGAATATATTAAACACTGGATGAATATTGCCTAGCATAAATTACGTAAAGCATTGCGACATAATTCAAGATTAAATTAAAGATTTTTAGATTTACTATATTCTGTAATAATATAACACGCTTCGTTCTGAGAAAGTAATTATCTGTGAGGTCACTATGTTATTTTCTCATCCCTACTATATGCAATATAATATTCGATATTTTAAACAAACAATATTAAATACGTTGGCCTTCATCAGCAGTCAACCAGTGTGGAATTGTTTCATCTCTACATTTTCGAAGTAAACAAGCATGTTTCGTTCAGTGATCAAGGTGTTCCTATGGCAATTAATTTTTAATTTGTGTATCCTCTCCCCGATAGCGTTTACGTAGCAGTTATTGTTTTAAATAAAATTTCCATAAGCTGGAATATAACCAAACTGTCTCAGTGACTTTTCACCTAAAAAGAACATTGCAATTGTATATTTCGTTACATGTACAGAAATATACATTCCTTTGTATGTTTTCTATTCTTGTACAAGTTTCTTTCAACATCAAAGTTAAGGCTGGAGAAACAACCGGTAGCTGCGTTTTGGAGATCGATTTTGAATATAAAAATTTTACAGAAATGTTTTAATTATCAGAAAGTTTGATTGAAAACAGGTTTCAGCGTTATTTTAAAAAAATATTTATTCGTAGAAAAGATAAGAGAAGAGAAATAATGATGTCAATGCTCTACTGATGGCTTATAGCCCAGTCAGTGGAAGTAATTTTCCACCAAAAGCACAAGTAATTAGCAATATGGCTGATTTTTTTTTATAAGTTGTTCAAAGTATGCAGATTAATACAAGAGAAAGTTCACTGGTCTATCGATTTCCTAAAATCCAAAAAAAATTTAAAAAACTTTTTGTTTTTAGAAATTCTTTAATATTTTGGACTGGGATCAAGATAGAGAAAAATAAAAAATACTGCCTTCTAGAAGAAGTTTTCCAACAAAAAAGATACTTTGCACTTTTTCGAGGGCAAACTCTTCAAGCGTAAGAATTGTCAAATTTCACACAAATATTGAATACATTATTATGTAGAATTGAATATTCGATCTTAATTCAATGCAAAATAATAAAAAATTTCAAAAAATTTTCAAAATTTTGGAAAAAATTTTCCAAATTTTTTTTTTAGATTTTCGAATATACTCAAGATAGTAGATAGTAAATACAAGGTAATATTTACATATTTTTATTATAAAATCACAGGAACAATATTACACAAACTAATGAAAAAAATTAAAGGGTAGAAAGTATTTCCGAAATTTTTTCGTGATTTTTGACACTGTATTTATGTGAAAAATTGGCGTTTTTGAAGCTCTAAGATTCTAGTTTTTAGATCTTTCGGTCAAAATTTTTTAGAAGCTACGGTTATCATGCAATTCTAAGAAATAGGCGATAAAAAAATGTTGCTAATTTTCTTTTTTTTCCAGTCCACGGGCTTGGAAAGTTTTTTTTCAGCTAAGCCATTGCATGGACCAGGTAACTTGTTTGTGCAGCTTCAAATTTTTTTTTAAATTTCGATACAATTATTTTTCATCGATATCTTGGCGATAAATGGTCGTACAGAGAATTGAAGGGCAGTTTCGAAAAGTGGAATAAATTTCCTTTAACATGCTGCCGCAACATTAGGAAAAAAGTTTGTCTTCATCTTTTACACGAATTCTAAAAAACAGGAAAAAGTGTAATTTACGGTTTTTTAGAAAATTGACGGCTAAATTAGAAATATTCACGAAATGGCTAATGTTAAGCATGACTTTTACAGTTCGATATACCCAGAAGAACCCTGTGAAGTTTCATCTCGATCTAGCGAACCGTTTCTTTGTTTCAAACAGTCAAACTTTTGAAAAAATTAAAGGGTCACGCTTTTTAACGTTTTTTTGAGGTTTTCTCACATTTTTACCGTAAATAACGTTTAAATTGATGAAAAAAAAAAACAAAAAAATTGAAATTTTTGATCAGAGAAGAAAAGGGTAGTTTTGAAAAAACTATTTGTTAAGTGATTACAGACTGCATAAAAATTAATTAGAAATTTGTCTCGAAAAACGGTAATCGGGGTCGAAGTCTGGTTTGGGTCATCAACTTTAATTTTAATTTAATTAAAAGTTGGTGAACAGAAGCATAGGACGAAAAAGCCGAATCGTGCTGGAAACAATTGGATTTTGTTTTCTTCAATGTCTGGAAGGTTTTCCAAAAAAACAAAAAAAATTGTAGACTTCCTACTTGAAAATGGGCTATCACAATTATAATGTAAAGCGGCGGGCTTCAAAAAATAGGTTCTCACGCCGCTGATCGAGCTTCGCGCGCGCAATACATACCTGATTTATAGAATTTTTTCCGGCCAAACCATAGCTCGAAGGAAAAATATATAAAGTATATTTTTTGTTGTAAAAAAACTTACCCTACAAGGAGATATTTTTTATTTTTCTCCACCTTCATCTCAGTAAAAAATATTAAAGAATTTCGGACTTGGGAAATCGACAGTCCAATGAACTTTTCCTTATATTAATGTGCATACTTTGAAGTACTTATAAAAATCAGCCATATTTCTAATTACTTGTTTCTGTGACCTCCACTGACTGGGCTATTAATAGTACAGTCATTGAAGCTGAAAATTAGCTGTAACCTCCTAATTCTTTGAAACTGCATGGATTTGCATGAAAATTTAGAATAAAGTTCATCTTAGGCTCAAGTTAAAAAGTGACATAAGCCCGATTGACGCTTTTTGTTTTTTAGGGATAAAAACTACCCCTAAGTGAAAAAATAGAAAAAATAAGTTTTAAGCATTTTATTGATAAAAATCTTGTTCAAACACAAAGATTAAATAATGTTCCATGTTCTCGAACATGTTTTATGATATATTTGATGTTATCGACCCTTTATTTAACCCTTAAAACTACCCCTATGCAAAAAATAATGATAAAAAAATACTTTTTAAAGATTTGGAATGGTTAAATCTTGAAATTATTTAAAATAAAAGTTACCTTATAGTCAATAAAAGAGTTTTTCCCTTTCAACCCCTAAAAACCACCGCTGTATTGACAAAAATGATAAAAAATTA
>NW_019416258.1:102227-145604 GCF_000390285.2 Anoplophora glabripennis | reverse complement strand
CTCTTAACCCGGTTATGATGCTTAAAGTAGCCTCATGTTTTGAAATGCTGTTTTTATATTGTTTACTTATAAGAGAAATGGACCGAGAAATTGAAGCGGCATAGACAAAGACGGATTGTCGGGGATTAAATTTTAGCTACCTGCTACAATTTAGTACAGTCCGATCGCACAAAGTTTTGTTAAAAGTAGACCTCATCTATACGGAAAATACATAATATAAGAATATTGAATATAAGCACCAGTACTACATTTATTTACGATTTGCATTGATAATGAGCTTTTATTACTCTCTTTCATTTCTAAACAGACTATAGTACTCAATGAAACGTGGTAGGTTTTGTTATACCTACTGGTTGCTACGGTACGTTGCTTATTATCAGTTATTTAATAAAAAGTTCCATCTGAATTTTGTAAAAATGCAAATTGCAAATGCAAGAAATAATTGTGTTCCTGTGGCTGTTTTTGAAGTAGCTCAAGAAGCAATTTCAATTCAAGAAGCAATGCCACCGAAATCCAGGGAACATTACGAAAATGTGTTCGTCGAATTTAACGAATATAGAGAAATACGGAGAGTAATGACAATAAATGGAGAAGCCATGCTATCCTATCATTTAATTTTGAAGAAGAAATATGTAATTTCATCTATGTGGTCGAAGTATTCGATGTTGAAGGCTACTATAGATGCAAAGCAGAAAAGCTGCAGTATTGGAAAGAGCACATATTGAAGAATTTTTGGCTGGGGCTTCCGATAAAGAACATTTAATGATTAAGGTAATATCTCTTTACCTTTTAGGATACATCATTCAAAAATGTACTTCTCTGCCTGTTGGAATCCATACATTGACGAAAGTACCCTCAATAGTTGCTTCATTCCTGAATATCGCAAATTCAGAAGCATATACTGGCCATTGTATGAGGCGCACTTCAACAACTTTATTGGCTAATAAAGGCGCTGATCTTACATCTATCAAACGGCATGGTGGATGCTAGAGCTCCTCTGTAGCAGAAAGTTATGTTGAGGAGTCTATATCTAACAAACTTGATATTGCAAGGAAAATCCAAGGAAAATATAGCTGTTCCTTACAAAAAGAGATATGCCTAACTTGTGGAACATCATCACAAACTTCGGCAGATGCTATACGTTCCGAAAGTGATGGCAACAATGCTACAAGGGTTGTTATTAACGGAAAGGAAGTTAAATGTGATANCCAGTCCACGGGCTTGGAAAGTTTTTTTTCAGCTAAGCCATTGCATGGACCAGGTAACTTGTTTATGCAGCTTCAAATTTTTTTTTAAATTTCGATACAATTATTTTTCATCGATATCTTGGCGATAAATGGTCGTACAGAGAATTGAAGGGCAGTTTCGAAAAGTGGAATAAATTTCCTTTAACATGCTGCCGCAACATTAGGAAAAAAGTTTGTCTTCATCTTTTACACGAATTCTAAAAAACAGGAAAAAGTGTAATTTACGGTTTTTTAGAAAATTGACGGCTAAATTAGAAATATTCACGAAATGGCTAATGTTAAGCATGACTTTTACAGTTCGATATACCCAGAAGAACCCTGTGAAGTTTCATCTCGATCTAGCGAACCGTTTCTTTGTTTCAAACAGTCAAACTTTTGAAAAAATTAAAGGGTCACGCTTTTTAACGTTTTTTTGAGGTTTTCTCACATTTTTACCGTAAATAACGTTTAAATTGATGAAAAAAAAAAACAAAAAAATTGAAATTTTTGATCAGAGAAGAAAAGGGTAGTTTTGAAAAAACTATTTGTTAAGTGATTACAGACTGCATAAAAATTAATTAGAAATTTGTCTCGAAAAACGGTAATCGGGGTCGAAGTCTGGTTTGGGTCATCAACTTTAATTTTAATTTAATTAAAAGTTGGTGAACAGAAGCATAGGACGAAAAAGCCGAATCGTGCTGGAAACAATTGGATTTTGTTTTCTTCAATGTCTGGAAGGTTTTCCAAAAAAACAAAAAAAATTGTAGACTTCCTACTTGAAAATGGGCTATCACAATTATAATGTAAAGCGGCGGGCTTCAAAAAATAGGTTCTCACGCCGCTGATCGAGCTTCGCGCGCGCAATACATACCTGATTTATAGAATTTTTTCCGGCCAAACCATAGCTCGAAGGAAAAATATATAAAGTATATTTTTTGTTGTAAAAAAACTTACCCTACAAGGAGATATTTTTTATTTTTCTCCACCTTCATCTCAGTCCAAAATATTAAAGAATTTCGGACTTGGGAAATCGACAGTCCAATGAACTTTTCCTTATATTAATGTGCATACTTTGAAGTACTTATAAAAATCAGCCATATTTCTAATTACTTGTTTCTGTGACCTCCACTGACTGGGCTATTAATAGTACAGTCATTGAAGCTGAAAATTAGCTGTAACCTCCGAATTCTTTGAAACTGCATGGATTTGCATGAAAATTTAGAATAAGGTTTATCTTAGGCTCAAGTTTAAAAGTGGCGTAAGCCCGATTGACGCTTTTTGTTTTTTAGGGATAAAAACTACCCCTAAGTGAAAAAATAGAAAAAATTAAGTTTTAAGCATTTTATTGATAAAAATCTTGTTCAGGCACAAAGATTAAATAATGTTCCATGTTCTCGAAAATGTTTTATAATATATTTTATCTTTTCGACCCTTTATTTAACCCTTAAAACTACCCCTATGCAAAAAATAATGATAAAAAAATACTTTTTAAAGATTTGGAATGGTTAAATCGTGAAATTATTTAAAATAAAAGTTACCTTATAGTCAATAAAAGAGTTTTTCCCTTTCAACCCCTAAAAACCACCGCTGTATTGACAAAAATGATAAAAAATTACTTTTTAAAAGCTTGGAATGCTTCAACGGTGCAATAATTTAAAATAAAAATTCCCTCATTGCTTATGAAAGAATTTGTATCTCATAACACTTTTCAACCCTTATAAATCATCCTTGTGCTAAAAAAATGGTAAAAAATTACGTTTTAAATATTGGAATGCTATAATTGTGCAATAATTTAAAATAAAAATTCCCTTATATTGTTTATGAAAGAATATTTTACTTTTGCCATTTTCAACTCTTATAAACTAACTACCCTTTTACCAATATTAATGTAAAATATTTTTCTTATAATCGATTTTTAAATATAATCCGAAAAAATTTCATTGGTTTTTTTACTATAACTCGGTTAATTTTGAAGCTATAGTATCCTACAAAAAAGCATTTTAAAGATAATTTCAAGAGCTGTAAGGTCGTTTGCATATAAAACCTTTTAAGTTCCTTCGTTTTTTAAAGGGAAAGGATCGAAGGGCGAGACAAGTCGTTTTTTCACTAAAATGGATACTTCAAGCGGCGATATCTCCTTTATTTTTTATGCTATAGGAAAAAAAAAGCAAAATATTTGTTGAAAAAAAGCAACATTTTTGTTGTCTATCATTTTTACCTATCTTTCATAGTTTCAGAGTTATTATATAAATAAGGCAATTTTTTTGAATAATAAAAAATACGTTTTCAACTTTTACCGTACATTATTCATAAAATACGTATTCTAAACCTGACTAACTTCAGGATCGTATGAAAAACACTAAAACAAAACTAATTGTAAAGGGTCTACGATTAATTTTAATTCTGATGGAAATGGTATAGCGTTTACTGCTCATTTTTCCTTAAAAAATATTAGCAACCCATCTGTTTTTGACGATAACTCCTTCAATTTTGCTCTAATTAACTTTTGCAAGTGCTAAGTACTACAAAAAACTCCAGGAGCGTTATACACGTAAAATTAATACNAAGTCCTTCGTTTTTTAAAGGGAATGGATCGAAGGGCTCGAGACAAGTCGTTTTTTCACTAAAATGGATACTTCAAGCGGCGATATCTCCTCTATTTTTAATGCTATAGGAATAAAAAAAGCAAAATATTTGTTTGAAAAAAAGCTACATTTTTGTTGTCTATCATTTTTACCTATCTTTCATAGTTTCAGAGTTATTATATAAATAAGGCAATTTTTTTTGAATAATGAAAAATACGTTTTCAACTTTTACCGTACATTATTCAAAAACACTAAAAAAGACACTAAAACAAAACTAATTGTAAAGGGTCTACGATTAATTTTAATTCTGATGGAAATGGTACAGCGTTTACTGCTCATATTTCCTTAAAAAATATTAGCAACCCATCTGTTTTACTCTAATTAACTTTTGCAAGTGCTAAGTACTACAAAAAACTCCAGGAGCGTTATACACGTAAAATTAATCATTTTTCCGTTATTTGACGTTGAATACATCGATTCGATTATTCCCCCCAAAACAAGTCCCCTTCCACTAACCATATTTCGCTTTGTATATGACGTACAACACTTTTTAAAAAACGATTTTCTTTGTTTATTTATAAGCTACATTTTTGTTGATTACACTTTTTCTAATAAAATGCGTAGTTTTTGAGTTATTCGCGAAAAATTCTTTAAAAAAGTGTTTTTTTTCACTCAAAATTCCAAGTTTTCAATCGTGAAAAACTAAAAAACTATTGATTTCTCGAAAAAATTCTTCGAATAGGATGAAAAGCTTCAATGACTGTACTATTAAGATATTATGTACTAATTTTTGCATTAAACTTCTGTATCGAAACTTGTTACAATAAGCCAATACTTTGTTACCTTTTAGAAAGTATATGCATTTTGTGATAACTGATCCTGATATATGTGACATCAAATTTAAAAATCACTTCTGTGATACAGTAAAATTGGTGAAATGCTATTTTAATGTATGTTATACAGAAGAAGACGTCTTTCAGATATCGATCTTGGTTCGATTGACCTCGGTCAGTTTCTTAAGATGGAGGAATAAGGGATTAAAAGACAATTAATTGACAATCTTTCTTGGACAAGTTGATGGCAAAGGAACAAAACAACAAAAGTTGAACTGCAACAACAACTTCTAAAATAAAAGTAGCTTCGCCAGTTAGGACGATAATTATAAAGTTTATATGATACAAATTTTGTTGTATGTTGGTATTATTAATTTCAAAATAATTTGGATTTAATCAGAAATTGTTAAGTTCTTGTTCTTTATTCAAGACTAAATTGTTTTATACTGAAGAAATAAAGTTGAATACAGTGGACGTCGTTCTTAGTATGGGAAACATAATTATGTTTCTAAATGACGTTATTTTTTTCAAGGAAATTATTATTAAGTCAGGTGATAATTACATTGTTCTGTAATTCAATCATATTCTTTTTCAGAAAAAGGACTGAATATTGTAAGACTTTCGCAAAATATGTATCCATAATAAGTATATTTGTTTAACTAACTAAATATAAAACAAACAAACCCATAAACTTTTTTATTCAAAAGTCGCGTTTTAGCGCATATTTATGTCATAGACAGCAAGGTGCAACCAAGTGTTAAAAAGTGATAACTACCAAGCAATTAACTCACCTGCATATCTGGATATAAAGAGTAATAGAACAATTATTTTAACCGCAAACATTGTATTCGTGTATGCACTGTTCACTATAGTTTCGAAACTGACGAAGGTTTATAACGTCGGCTTGTTTTTTGCAGTATGTTTCTTGAATTTCAGGTATTGTTGGTACCTCGGGCTAAGACTGTTGTTGTTTTTACGTCTGTTTCAAACTGCGGCGGGAATATTACTGCAGTTTATGTATACCGCAGATATCTTCCCGTGAAATTGGAGACTGGAATTGATCGAGCGTCAACCTTGAGTCATATCTGAAGTTTTCCCTTCCCGTCAGTATCAAATACTGAACATGGTATCGCATTTTCTGAGAAAATTTATTAGGGAATTAGTGATCCAAATATTTAAATTAAGTAAAACTTCAGTGTTTACAGATTGCACCTCGTAAAGGTTCTTAGAAATATTACTCACCTTTTTTTTGTTGTAAAAGCATGGAATAGGGTGATGTGTCTAATTGCTTAAGAACCAGTTGCGACTTGTTGCTGGGTTGTGGTTTTCAATATTTTTAAGATAATAGTATAGAATTACTTGGTTCAACAGTAAAACTATAACGTAAATCCGAATTCTGCAAAAAGAAGCCTACAGTAAATCACCAATCTTTTTTCATTTTAATAAGAACTTCTACCGGGAAAGTTAAAAAAGGAATTACCTTTAATAACTACAAAGTAAAAAGATATAAAATACTGAAATTTAGTTAATATAATATTTTTACTTTTTATCAATTAATTTTAATAACTAATTGTATGTAATAGAGAAAAAAAGATTCATAGAATATACTCGTACATATACATGCATTTATAAATGACTACAAGTTGATCAAAATGTTTAGTCCAACCAAATTACACTTGGAGAAAAAAAAATGTTACCTGTACATTTATAAGTGTAAATGGTAAAAGGGCTTACAATAAAATTAAAAAAAATAAATGCGTTAGCAGGGGCGGCGGAGGGTTGATTTGGGGGGTTGAAAAGTTATGAAAAATTGTATCATTGGGATTTCTGGCGAAAGTTGACGTCAAACATTAAAGTATTCAATACAAAAGTTGTTGATCATGCAAAAATCTACAACTTTTGTAGNGAAAAAAATTAAAGGGTAGAAAGTATTTCCGAAATTTTTTCGTGATTTTTGACACTGTATTTAGGTGAAAAATTGGCGTTTTTGAAGCTCTAAGATTCTAGTTTTTAGATCTTTCGGTCAAAATTTTTTAGAAGCTACGGTTATCATGCAATTCTAAGAAATAGGCGATAAAAAAATGTTGCTAATTTTCTTTTTTTTCCAGTCCACGGGCTTGGAAAGTTTTTTTTCAGCTAAGCCATTGCATGGACCAGGTAACTTGTTTGTGCAGCTTCAAATTTTTTTTTAAATTTCGATACAATTATTTTTCATCGATATCTTGGCGATAAATGGTCGTACAGAGAATTGAAGGGCAGTTTCGAAAAGTGGAATAAATTTCCTTTAGCATGCTGCCGCAACATTAGGAAAAAAGTTTGTCTTCATCTTTTACACGAATTCTAAAAAACAGGAAAAAGTGTAATTTACGGTTTTTTAGAAAATTGACGGCTAAATTAGAAATATTCACGAAATGGCTAATGTTAAGCATGACTTTTACAGTTCGATATACCCAGAAGAACCCTGTGAAGTTTCATCTCGATCTAGCGAACCGTTTCTTTGTTTCAAACAGTCAAACTTTTGAAAAAATTAAAGGGTCACGCTTTTTAACGTTTTTTTGAGGTTTTCTCACATTTTTACCGTAAATAACGTTTAAATTGATGAAAAAAAAAAACAAAAAAATTGAAATTTTTGATCAGAGAAGAAAAGGGTAGTTTTGAAAAAACTATTTGTTAAGTGATTACAGACTGCATAAAAATTAATTAGAAATTTGTCTCGAAAAACGGTAATCGGGGTCGAAGTCTGGTTTGGGTCATCAACTTTAATTTTAATTTAATTAAAAGTTGGTGAACAGAAGCATAGGACGAAAAAGCCGAATCGTGCTGGAAACAATTGGATTTTGTTTTCTTCAATGTCTGGAAGGTTTTCCAAAAAAACAAAAAAAATTGTAGACTTCCTACTTGAAAATGGGCTATCACAATTATAATGTAAAGCGGCGGGCTTCAAAAAATAGGTTCTCACGCCGCTGATCGAGCTTCGCGCGCGCAATACATACCTGATTTATAGAATTTTTTCCGGCCAAACCATAGCTCGAAGGAAAAATATATAAAGTATATTTTTTGTTGTAAAAAAACTTACCCTACAAGGAGATATTTTTTATTTTTCTCCACCTTCATCTCAGTAAAAAATATTAAAGAATTTCGGACTTGGGAAATCGACAGNCTAAAAAACTATTGATTTCTCGAAAAAATTCTTCGAATAGGATGAAAAGCTTCAATGACTGTATATTAAGATATTATGTACTAATTTTTGCATTAAACTTCTGTATCGAATCTTGTTACAATAAGCCAATACTTTGTTACCTTTTAGAAAGTATATGCATTTTGTGATAACTGATCCTGATATATGTGACATCAAATTTAAAAATCACTTCTGTGATACAGTAAAATTGGTGAAATGCTATTTTAATGTATGTTATACAGAAGAAGACGTCTTTCAGATATCGATCTTGGTTCGATTGACCTCGGTCAGTTTCTTAAGATGGAGGAATAAGGGATTAAAAGACAATTAATTGACAATCTTTCTTGGACAAGTTGATGGCAAAGGAACAAAACAACAAAAGTTGAACGGCAACAACAACTTGTAAAATAAAAGTAGCTTCGCCAGTTAGGACGATACTTATAAAGTTTATATGATACAAATTTTGTTGTATGTTGGTATTATTAATTTCAAAATAATTTGGATTTAATCAGAAATTGTTAAGTTCTTGTTCTTTATTCAAGACTAAATTGTTTTATACTGAAGAAATAAAGTTGAATACAGTGGACGTCGTTCTTAGTATGGGAAACATAATTATGTTTCTAAATGACGTTATTTTTTTCAAGGAAATTATTATTAAGTCAGGTGATAATTACATTGTTCTGTAATTCAATCATATTCTTTTTCAGAAAAAGGACTGAATATTGTAAGACTTTCGCAAAATATGTATCCATAATAAGTATATTTGTTTAACTAACTAAATATAAAACAAACAAACCCATAAACTTTTTTATTCAAAAGTCGCGTTTTAGCGCATATTTATGTCATAGACAGCAAGGTGCAACCAAGTGTTAAAAAGTGATAACTACCAAGCAATTAACTCACCTGCATATCTGGATATAAAGAGTAATAGAACAATTATTTTAACCGCAAACATTGTATTCGTGTATGCACTGTTCACTATAGTTTCGAAACTGACGAAGGTTTATAACGTCGGCTTGTTTTTTGCAGTATGTTTCTTGAATTTCAGGTATTGTTGGTACCTCGGGCTAAGACTGTTGTTGTTTTTACGTCTGTTTCAAACTGCGGCGGGAATATTACTGCAGTTTATGTATACCGCAGATATCTTCCCGTGAAATTGGAGACTGGAATTGATCGAGCGTCAACCTTGAGTCATATCTGAAGTTTTCCCTTCCCGTCAGTATCAAATACTGAACATGGTATCGCATTTTCTGAGAAAATTTATTAGGGAATTAGTGATCCAAATATTTAAATTAAGTAAAACTTCAGTGTTTACAGATTGCACCTCGTAAAGGTTCTTAGAAATATTACTCACCTTTTTTTTGTTGTAAAAGCATGGAATAGGGTGATGTGTCTAATTGCTTAAGAACCAGTTGCGACTTGTTGCTGGGTTGTGGTTTTCAATATTTTTAAGATAATAGTATAGAATTACTTGGTTCAACAGTAAAACTATAACGTAAATCCGAATTCTGCAAAAAGAAGCCTACAGTAAATCACCAATCTTTTTTCATTTTAATAAGAACTTCTACCGGGAAAGTTAAAAAAGGAATTACCTTTAATAACTACAAAGTAAAAAGATATAAAATACTGAAATTTAGTTAATATAATATTTTTACTTTTTATCAATTAATTTTAATAACTAATTGTATGTAATAGAGAAAAAAAGATTCATAGAATATACTCGTACATATACATGCATTTATAAATGACTACAAGTTGATCAAAATGTTTAGTCCAACCAAATTACACTTGGAGAAAAAAAAATGTTACCTGTACATTTATAAGTGTAAATGGTAAAAGGGCTTACAATAAAATTAAAAAAAATAAATGCGTTAGCAGGGGCGGCGGAGGGTTGATTTGGGGGGTTGAAAAGTTATGAAAAATTGTATCATTGGGATTTCTGGCGAAAGTTGACGTCAAACATTAAAGTATTCAATACAAAAGTTGTTGATCATGCAAAAATCTACAACTTTTGTAGTGGTCACTTTTTAACATAACTTTAAAAATTTCCGAGAAAAATGCGAACACCCGTTTTTTTCTGATTTTTCGTTTTTATTTCTCATTTCCGCAAAAATAATTTAATTTTGACGAAACTTGGTGAAAGTATACCTCTCTGTCTTAAATAACCTCAAATTTTTTTATATAAAAAAATCAAGAAGCTTCTGAGATATTCATTTTTTTCGGCCCGAAACACTTTTTTTTCAAAGAAAAATTCTACTTAAAAAAATCATCGTACAGTTTTCTGCCGGTAATCATTTTTTTCGTTTTGACATATACTTTTTGGTGAAATAAAAAAATCAGAAATAACATTTCAAAAACATGCTCAAAAATGCAAAAAAATATAAAAAATGACTTGCAACAATGAATTTTCAGTTATTGTTGATAATTTGTTTAAATTAAAAAACATTCAAAAACTGATTATACCATTCAATTCTACGGAAAAAAATAAAAAAAAACTGTGTCTCATTGTTTGACCCAAAACTTTATTTTTGTACAGTATTGCTATAAACATCTAAGGCGAATTAAAAATGCACAAATGATAAATTATCTCAGGATGATTTGATATTTCAGCAAATATTAACTGCAAAGGCTACAGTTGACGCGAAATCTGAAAACCCGAAATTTTGCAAAATAGTTTTATTTTTTTTCTGGTTTTATTTGAAAACGAAGTTAAAAAAAATTGCATATTTACATTGCCACTTTCTTCGCTCTCTCCAATGGTGTCAACATTTTTGCAATCCGACGTTTCGTCTTCGACGGGCAATCATCAGATTAATTTTTTTAAACATATCGCTGCTATTTTTATGACAAAATCTAGTCATTTTTAATTCTGTATTAGATGATATTACTATTGTATTCGCTTAAAAAGGTTTTTAGCAGCTATCATTAAAAATTTCCGGAACTACCCGGAATTTTAAAACTTTCTAAACTGCATATTGTTAGGTATAAAAACACACAACTTTTTTCTAATCTGAGCCACCCCGTATCTTTTACCGTTTCCTAGATCCTAATGCTATCCCATCAATATTTTGGACACACTGTATATCTATGAATTTATCAAACTTTAAAAAAATAAGTACACTAATCGATCCTACGGAAAAAAAAATATTATTTATTTTATTTATTCACTTTTCGACTTATGTTTATAGCAATACTGTATAAAAATAGTTTTGGGTCAAACAATGAGACAGTTTTTTTGTATTTTTTTCCGTACATTTGAACGGTGTATGTAATCAGTTTTTGATTTTTTTTTAATTTAAACAAATATATATTTGAACTGTGATTCCTTTTTTATTTCACCAAAAAGTATATGTCAAAACGAAAAAAATTATTACCGGCAGAACACTGTACGATGAATTTTTGAAGTAGAATTTTTCTTCGAAAAAAAAGTGTTTCAGGCCGAAAAAAATGAATATCTCAGAAACTTGGTTGATTTTTTTTTGTATCTAAAAACATTTGAGGTTATTTAAGACAGAGAAAGGTATATATTCACCAAGTTTCGTCAAAATTAAATTATTTTTGCGGAAATGAGAAATAAAAAACAAAAAATCAGAAAAAACCTGTTTTTCGCATTTTTCTCGGAAATTTTGAGATTATGTTAAAAAATGACTTCTACAAAAGTTGTAGATTTTTGCATGATCTACAACTTTTGTATTAGATACTTTTTTGTTTGACGTCAACTTTCGCCAGAAATCTCAATGATACTATTTTTCATAACTTTTCAACCCCCCAAAACAACCCCCCGCCGCCCCTGCTCACGCATTTATTTATTTTCTTTTTTTCGTCTATTATAAGTCCCTTTACCATTTCCACTTATAAAGGTCCAGTTAACAATTTTCTTTTTTTTCCCTCTAAATGAGTTACTTTGATCGGTCTAGTTTGTGCTGAGCATGTACTCGTATAACATATTTACGAGTATGCTTGCTAAAATCCAGAATTCTGCACTTTCCTGAACCATTCCTAAAAAAAAAGATGTAAATTTAAGTTTAGCACGTCTATTATGGTATAGTATGTTAAAATTATTGTACTATATATCTAGATTTACCTATCGTACTTAATTTGTATGTTTTTAATGAGAATTAATAAATGAGGAAAATTATACCTAGGATAATTACATATGTAATATTCTGGCTTACTCTATCCAATTACATATTATTAGTTTTTACCTTGATTATGATTAATTTGCGAGAAACATTAATTATTATTATTACACCCATCAGCTTAATTAATTCTTATAATCTACAGCTTCTAAAAATGTTTATATAAAAAGTATATTTTCTATTTCTTCTTAATATAATATATTTGAGGATTTTTTTCTGTCACCAATTTTTGCCAATATGTCTCTAGTGATATATGAAATGAATAATAGTTATTCAGTTTATTTTGATTGGTAATCATATAATTATACTTCGATGTATTATACGCCATGCCGCTTATAATTAAATGTTCACATAACATTAAGTTTTAACATCGGTATTGTGCAAGACGCAGATTGCAATTAATTGCGAAACTTGTTCGCTACAAGTACTAGCGTAGATTTAATTCTTGGGAGTTCAAATAGGAAGTCAAGGCCAATTTTTAACATTGGAAATTTTTGAAGAATAGGGGGTGTAATGTTAGATATTGAAAATAAGTATATTTGTGTTTAGTGTGGTATAAAGTGTAATAAACTGTCGGCCGCGACTGCTGGGCGCAGGGCTGGTCCGATCGGTGTGATTTTAGTGTCGTTGTGTAGGTTGGACTTTGACTTGCGTCCAGTAGAAGTGGTCCAAACATGCCAAGATTATGGGGGTAACAATGGTGCACCTCTATATTTTGGCTATTTTTTGCAAGATTGTTCCTGTTGACTTGTAGATATAAACACAAATTCACTTATCGGCTTAAACACGACTTGTGTGTACTACGATTGTTAGAAAAATGTATATCTCAGTGAATTGCTTCCTGTTTCTATCAGAAGCGACAGTAAGGTACTAATAAAAATAAACATGATTGTGTCAAAAAATAGGAAACATTTTGATAAATTTTGGATATTACCATCTAAATTTGGGTATTGTTTACCATACATTTTTACATAAAAAATTCCATACCTCAACACACGCTTATAAAAGATCTCCCTTGATTTATCATTTATTTAGATTGAAATACAATAAAAAAAATACTCTTTACTGTCCCGTATCTAGAAAACTAAGCCTATTGAGACCTAAGTTTATAAAGCAAATTACACCTATATTTTAATTAATTAATTTATTTAATTATTCATTTACATATGACGCACCTCTATAGACTCTGAGAAAAATTTCAATTATAGAAGATATACTTTAGATATACCATTTGTGACCAAATTATAGTGTGTGCATAAAACCCAAAACCAAGCGAAAATTGATATATAGTTTCCAACCTAGTTAAAAGCCCTACAGATAAATATGATTAAAATACTCATAACTTTTCTGAATTAGACAAAGTGGTGAGTTATTAACATAATCTGTTAAGTTGAAAATGTATAAGTATAAGTATAAGTATATGTATGAATATAAGTACAAGTACTTACAAGTACAAATACAAGTATAAGTATAGGTATAATTATAGGTAATAAGTATAAGATATAAGTAAAGTTGATATGTGTATTAAATCAGTAGCAATCAGTAATCAGCATATCAACTTGTGTTGATTTTTTCTATACACACAGTAGAAAATCTAAGATGACTACAAAGAAATAATAATAATATCTCTGCTCCTCATTCTAATCACGAGAATTAGCCCATAAGTCGGAGACTTGTGCGGGAGAGGAGGCGGCGTATTATTATTAGGCAGATTTGCGTGCAGGAATGAGGGAAACCTGGAAAACCTCATTAATTAGGGGGGTGGTCAAATGCCAACCGGTGTCAATCTCTCACATTGACCCAAGCCAACATTTTTCCAACCTACCATACCTGCACAGAGGGTGCCAATCCTCCGTACAAGCATAGCTAATCTACGGTCTACCGGCCGCGGGAATCGAACCCGGGCAGAAATTTGCACACGATTTAAGGACTGACGCCTTAAACCGTGCGGCTATCGACCGATTATAAAAATATAAATGACTAGTATAATAATATAAATTAGGATTAGTAAATGATTTAGTAGTTATAACTACAAAACCTGGACTTATGTTTTTCTTAGGAAGCAATCCTATAATTTTGAAATTTAAAGTGAAATCGCTCTGTGTATAAAATATTTACATATTTAAGGGTAAATTTTGTCCAAAATCCATTTCACATAATAGCACAGGCCAACAAGGAAAAAATTCCAGAGATCAGACACTGCGTTTCCGAAGGCATTTGGCGCGCTGAATCCGAATATGGCCTCAGAATTGATCCATCACCCTAGGTTTCCGAGATATTCTAACCTAAAAGTGCAAAAAACACGTATTTTTGCTATTTTCAAGGTTATGTAACTTGGCGAAAAAATTTTTTTTCTCAAAACTGAAAATATCATTGGAAACTACTATCTTTCCCCTTCAAAACGCACTTTTTTATTTGTAAAAAGCTTTATTTTTCGCGGAGATATCGTCGATTAAAAATGATCAGTATAGCTACCTTATTAAACCATGGCTCGACCTATAACACAATTAATGGGTATTATGGGTTATTGGGTAATAGGGCTTGAAGTTAACCTTCCTGACGATTAGGGCTCACAGCGCTTAGTGTTATTGGGTTATAGGGCTTGAAGTTAACCTTCCTGACGATGAGGGCGCTCGCTCCGCTTAGTGTTGTGGGGTTATAGGGCTTGGGGTTAACGTTCCTAACAATTAGGGCTAGCAGCGCTCAGTGTTATGGGGTTAGCCATGATGTAATAATATAGCCATACTGGTTATCTTAAATTGACGATATCTCCGCGAAAAATAGAGCTTTTTCCAAATAAAGAAATGCGTTTTGAAGGGGAAAGATAGTCGTTTCCAATGATGTTTTCAGTTTTAAGGAAAAAATTATTTTCGCCAAGTTACATAACCTTGAATATAGCAAAAGTACGTGTTTTTTGCACTTTTAGGTTAGAATATCTCGGATGGATCAATTCTGAGGCCAGATTCGGATTCAGCGCGCCAAATGCCTTCGGAAGCGCAGTGTCTGATCTCTGGAATTTTTTTTTTGAAATTTTGTCGGCCTGTGTAATCAACATTTGTATATACAGCAGGAAAACCTTTGCCGCACTCTATATGTCCATAGGATACAATTCCTCGTTAAATATACCTATGATTACCATCAGAGATTACTTGAAAAGGGCTTCCACTGTCGCCTTGGCAGGAATCTTCACCTTCTCCTCCTCCAAGGCACAGTATGTTGAATGAGCTGGTGGAAAGCTTTTGATTCTTGAAAACACCTGCGCATTCACTAATGTTCCGTTTCGCTACATATAACTTTTGAAGTTTGTCAACGTTTTTACATGAAAATAAAATGAATTTATTTACGAGATATTGTTTCTTATATTCTTACTTCAGTCTTTGAACAACTTCAGGATCTAAGGACAAATTGGAAGACCACAGCATGATGTGTTAAATTAAAAACTAATTGTTACACTGAAGGAAATTTACTAGGAAAATCTAGTACAGAAAAATATACTATAATTTTCAAGCCTTGTCGACTCTCACTCTCTCCCCCCCCCTCTCTCTCTCCCTCTCTCTGTTTACTAAAGTAATCCAAATGGTAAAGATGGCCACCAAACATTTTTATTTTCAATGAAGCATTAATTTATTTTTTAAATTATTTTTAAAATTCTGACCATTTTTGACCATTTAACCATTTATGTAACTCTTAAAACAAGAGAGATACCTGTATAGGACAATTAAAAAGTTGTAACCCTGTATACATATAGTATATCGCAATGTAAGTGGAACTACCATAGTTTGAATGACTAGGTGGATTTCACAGGGTCTAACGACGCTTACAGTCTCATTCAATAAACATAGAAATCTAAATAAAAAATTTAGGTAAAGGAACGAATACATTGACCATGAATTTTTCGAGATAAAACGTCTGAATATGGTTCGGGTTGAGGCAGTACAGTATTGGGGGTCATGAAGGTTTGCAAAAATGTAATAAAATTTCCAGGACAGTATTTAACAAAATAAAGTTAATGATGGCCCTGGAGAGACTAAACGTTAAAAAAAATTGCCATGAGAAAGTGTTCTTCTATTGTCAATATCACCTCAACAAGGCTGAAATGAAACAAAAACGGATTTCCAAAATTTCGTTTTTTTTAATATTTCGGAACCTAATCATGTTAGCCTTCATTTTTTAGAGGCATAATGCTACTCTCCTGATTGTGCAACTTTGACCCTATTTAAGTTACTTCGTATCTGTTACTGTTTCCGAGATCCCTGTAGTGAGAAGCGAATTTGTAACAGCCTTTATAGCTTATTTTTATGGTAATTTTTAAAAAAAGAGAAATCACCTACGCCTCATTGTTCCCAATAGCTTTCTTTTTTATAACGTTAATTGTTAATTAATTATTATTGGACGTATCGGACCGGGATTTTAGAATCAGTTAAAGAAAGGGTTAAACTTTCATATTCAGAAAGTTTTACATTGATGGTTCATGTAATTTACGCGCTGGTAGCAGTAAAAGTTAACGTTAATGCATATACGCGCATGCGTCCGGGGCTCCATCTCCCGTCACGCCGCTCTCGTCGCGCGCGAGGTTTTTGACTTGAACGTTTTAAATTCGGTTCAATTTGAATTTATTTTAAGTCATTCTCATTCAAGAAACATTTAAATAATCAATTTTTCCAACATTTAATATGTTTCGCCGTAGGTCATCGTCTACGTTAAAAAATTTTTACCTAAAAATTTCACATTTTGGGAAACGATTCTGTATGTTTAAAAAGTGTAAGTGTTGACATATTTTTGTGTGAAGTTACATTCGCTTTATCAAGAACAAAAAAGTAGATTTTTTTAGCATGATTGATTTTTTCCCTAAATCAAAGTATAAAATCCCTCTTCAGATGTGGACATAATGTACATATTTAGAGGGTGTTAGATTTTATTTTCTTATGTTACAGATACTTTCCTCATAATGAAGTACACAAGGGAGAAAAATAGAATTTTTAAGATTAAGATAAAAACTTTATCACTCAATAATTGCAATTTTAAAATCTTGCATTAGATATTTTAATATCAAGAAACTTGATTCGAGTTTATCTATGTATAGAATTGATTTTTGATGCAGGTCTGTATTAATTGTCCAATTATTTTTAATAATTTGATTTAATGAAAAAATATTTTTTGTTGGATTACTGTTAATTAATTTTAAGTTCAACAATAAATTGTTGAATTGTCTTTTGAATTATAAATAAATAAATTTCAAACAAGTTTGAAATATACCTACTATTAAGTGTTTCATATGAAACTTAACTATGAACATCGTTAATATTTTAAACTTACTAACTTGTTAGTTGTGTTAATTTCATAGTCCACGTCATGCATATAATATTTAATGTCATATATAACGCTGCAATCCATGTTCTACAAAGATTGCGTTGCGAGATTCTGGCAGCAAAATGAAAATGAAACGGGTGAGTACCACTAATTGCTTTTTAAATCGTTATAAATTTGACATTTTTGTAATTTAAATGGACATACAAAAAATTCAAGGTTCTACTTATAAAATAATGGCACAAGTTCTTAAAAGACTTTTCCAAGTTATTTTTTTAATTAATATTTTGCGAAGAATTCCGTGCAATTCTGACATTGTATTGTTATTTAGCGGTAAAAAATATATGAAGTTTATCTTATTTTGTAAGCTTGTGTAATTTTTGTTTTAAATTTTTAGCATATAGATCTCTTAAAATTCATCAAAGAAGAAAGGACGTGCATGGTCTTTGGAGGATTTTATTCGATAGAGAAGTACAAAGTATTACACAATCTTTCAGCAATTCTGATCATGACAGTAGTATCGCTGTACAATTTACTAGGTCTTGTACATGGATTTCAGCACATCTCAAACGTAGCGGTATTTTCTCAGTCAATTGCTTATCTCTTAACAGGAATATCATTTTCATGCAAAATGATTAATTTAATTATGCACAAAAATAACTTGCTACTATTGGATGAGATTTTACAGAACCCTATATTCACTGAACTCGAGACGACGGAAGAAGAAGTAGTTTTGAAGAATACATTAAAATTTGGTCAGACACTTAAAAAGACTTATAAATTGTATACTAGCGCAACAGTTACAGTTCAAGTGTTATACCCGATGATAAACAACCCTGGCCATAAAAATTTTCCTTTACTCTTTTGGTTTCCGTTCAATCCAGAGGATCACTACTACAAAGTTTACTTTGCGGAGATACTGATGATTTTTTGTATATGTACTTTCAATGTCACTGTGGACCTTCTGAACGTACTCTTCATGGATTTGTGTGCTGCACAATTTGAGTTACTTAAATACAGACTGAAACACTTTGGACGGGAATTTCATGGAGGAGAAGCAGTAAATGATAGGACGCTGTATGAGAAACTGAATAAGATTATTGTCCATCAAAATTTAGTATACAGGTTTGTGACAGTATTTTTTTTATATTTATGCAGAATGGCCCGGAAATGCTTGAATGGAGTGAAATAGTGCGAAAATAATGAATTTGTCGAATCATTGTTCGGTTTTATGGGGACGTTTCTTATAAAATTTTTCTATCCAAATTTCCACTAAAAAGCTATAATGATTTGAAACTGGGAGAACTTTGTTTTTTTCTACATTTTTCAATAACACCTGCCAATAAACAGGGTTATTCAGTCATAATGTCATTAATTTTAACCACGTATTCGGAAGGCTTAATAAAGACAGAAAATCGGAAAAAAAATAAATTTTTTACTCGACTTTTAAAAATGAAGGAAATCAACCCATAACTCCCGCTACGAGGGCGGCCCTGGCAGATGCCCGGATGCTCAGAAAATTTTGTAACGTAATGTCACGAACAATTGTCGGCTGAAGCGAACAGCGTTGTCAAGTTCACATCATAATGTGTGGTTCACATTTACTGTTAAACGTATTCAAGTAAATAAAGGAGCATGCTGCATTTTATTATAAATAATTTTAACAATTGTATTAACTTAACGAAGAATGTTTTAACAAGCCTGACTTCTCGAAGTCAACTTTCGTTAAAAGAAAATAAATAGAGCAGAGGTAGTTACCTGTTTGTAGGCACACCGTATTTTATCAAATAGAAAAAGTCGGCACACTACTAAATACCCGAATATACAAAATGCACTACACACGGTTACAAAACCATTAACAATTTAAAGCGTTTATTCAAATCTACCACCGTCCATATCTCCCGCATTTTTCCAACTTCATCTATCATACCATACCGCGCAGCGAACGTGCAGGACATCGATAAAATGACTTAAATGTGATAGAGGCTGTTTTAAATTTAGTCGAGGAGCAGCCTACTATTTCCACAAGAACAATTTCAAGGCGACTGGAGATATCATAAACCAAAGTTTGGCGGATATTGCGCGAGAATTCACTCAATCCGTACCATTTTTAAAAACTTTAAGCTTTAAAACCAGCTGATTTCCTCAATCGTCTTGAATTTTGCAGTTGCAGCTAAATCGAAGTGCAGCAGTCACTAACTTTATTTTTATTTTTAAAACAAAGTGCGCTGGACGGATGAACGCTGTTTTACTCGTGCTGACATTTTAAATAGGTAAAAGACATATTACTTTCTCAAAAACAATAAGTAGTAGTAAGTAGGTAGGTACCTAGGTTACACCAAAGTTTATATTTACACTAAAGTTTACATTTATTATGTAAACTTTGGTTATACGCAACTGCATATTGAATAATAAATTGAAATACTAAAACTATGTATTATTTAACATAATAAATTATAAAACGTTAAAACATTAATATTTTCCTTTGATAAAAGACCGACAACTTTTTGCTCTACTTTGCATGGAATACGATCCTACTACAGTTCGTATTAGTCTAGGAGTCAGATAGGGTTCCGTTTACTAGCTATAAAAATAAAAACTTTTTACAGCCATTTAAACATTTAATTTGTTGATAATAATTAAACTCACCACTCTCAGGCTTTGCGACCAAGTTTTTTGGATTCAGGAGCTCAAAATACTATGAATAAGTTGTTTGCAGCCGTGGCACTCTGTTGGCCACGGCACCCTATCTGGCTCCTAGACTATTTGTACACGTGCAAATTAAAAGTGGATCAGATAGGTTATTGACCTAGATACAGGTTAGCCTAGGTCGGAAACACGTACCGAGTTGTTTATTTGTCTCCGTCCGGTTGTTTTTTTATCTTCTATTACTTAGAGTCAATATTTAAATACTACATACATTTCACCCTCTCTTTATAATTTATCTAGTGAGTGTTGTTTTTTTATGTAATTATTTCTGTAATGAAATTGAAATGGTTGTGAAATGAAATTTAAATTACTTGAACTCTTGGAGTTTTGTAACTTCAAAATTAAATTTTATTTAAAGTGAAACAGAGCTAATTTCTTTGCAGCCATAATAGTCACATTTGGTCAGATGAAAAGCCGCACACTATTCGTCGGTTTAGCTTTCAGAGGAGATTTGGTGTCAATGTATGGGCATGAGTATATGGTGATCGTTTAATTGGGCCGCATTTTCTACCTGAACATCTGAATGGGCCGCGTTACTTTAAATTTTTAGTATAATAGAATAGAATATGGGGTTATATGAAATCTGTCGTATATCACACCGAGGTAGAGAATGTAGAGAGCAGTTGCGGAATTGTATCGAAGATGCCGCTGAAGAAATACATAACAAGCCCGAAGGCTTACAGCAAATTAAAAAAATTAACATTATGATGTTAATAAAAACTGATTTTTGGCAAGGCATACTCAGACCTGCTCGAGGTTCTTGCTTTGCAGGGCAACAATAACAATTTAATGTGTTGATTGCATAATTATAAAAAATAATTTATAGCATTTTAAATTATTATTGACTGACGTGTAAGCAAACCGTTTATTTATTGTCTTTATATGAGCGAAAATATATAAATATGGCAACGTTGCATCTAGGGCGCGTTGTTCATATCGTAGCCGTGCATAATATTGTGAATAACCGGCTGACGTCAGCCGGTCAGTAACAGCCTGAAAAGGGGGTTAAATAAAGATTTGAAAAATTTTTTTTCTGCTTAAATATGCATTTCATATTTTTTTAATCACGCCATCGTATTATACTCATTTTCCTCTATCTGCTCTTAAAATTAATGACATTATGACTGAATCACCCTGTATAAAATAATTTTGGCATAATGGTAAAGCAGTAGTATTTTCGGCGCTCTATATGCGGCTGATACAAATTGGACCATTTTCATTTTCAGTTTTTCCTTCGTTCTTTTTTATTTTAAGTTAAAACAAAATAGAATCTTTGAGCATTACAAAAATTCGGTACTTCCGTTTTTTTAACAAACTAATTGACAAAGCTGAAGAGTTGTCTCACCATAATTCCGGTCTCTTTCTTCATGTACGGGACTTTTGACACTTTATTTCTAATGGTATACCCACGGTCTCCACCAAAATTTAGCTCTGTCGGAATTTTCGTTATTTGACCACTATTTTTATGACTAATTTGACCGGACTATAACTACGAATTAGTAAAATAACTACTTCTATTTTTCTATACAGAAAAGGGAAACTCTTATGTTATTAATTCAGTACTAAAATAGCAAAGTAAACAAATTTACAACTGCAATTTCAACTTTGTATTCTTATCAATCAGGCTTTTTCGTATCCGTTATAANGTCGTGTATCACACCGAGGTAGAGAATGTAGAGAGCAGTTGCGGAATTGTATCAAAGATGCCGCTGAAGAAATACGTAACAACCCTGGTTTATTCCATTGCATCCGCCGCTCATATATCCAACGTGTACACTTGTGCATAGACGGTAACGGTAATGTATTTGAACATTTGCTGTAAGCCCGAAGGCATAGGTATAAGAACCATTTTTGTAGATAATTTTAAGATCTATAATTTTTGTCCGAGCTACTTTTTTGATAAAACTTTTTCGAAAAAAATCCAAAAAACCTCAAATTTTGACCTTTGACCCCGAATAACTTTTTTTAGCACACATGGGATTGGTGGGGACTTTTGACACCTTATTTCTAATGGTGTACTCAAGGTCTCCACCAAAATTTAACTCTGTCGAAATTTTCGTTATTTGACCACTATTTTTTATGACTAATTTGATCGGACTATAACTACTAATTAGTAAAATAACCACTTCTATTTCTTGTAACCGCAAGGGCAAATTTTCTTCTTTTTGTTTTCACAATTCTTGCAAAATAATTTCTGTCACCAAAAATCAATGTATACGAGGGAAATGACTCGATAGTCTACAGAAACAGGAGGAGAATTAATTTTTTTTATTTTGCCGAAACACTGGTTATCTTTTATCCGTGTCTGTTTCTCACTTGCGACATGCATTGTAATGCGCGTTTTCATATATTTCTGTTAAATCAGAATATAATTTGTGAAAATCATTGATCCATCGTTTATATCAGAAAAGGGAAACTCTTTATTAATTCAGTACTAAAATAGCAAAGTAAACAAATTTACAACTGCAATTTCAACTTTGTATTCTTATCAATCAGGCTTTTTCGTATCCGTTATAACTATAACTAAAATTAAGGGAAAAACTGTATATTTCACCATATGTAAGCATTTCTTTATGATTTCTTTCAAGTTGTTTAATAAAATATGTTAGTTATAATTCTCAATTGGTTTTCAGATTTTCTAAGCTGACAGAAGAGACATTTTCAGCGGGCGTTTTTTGCCATTTGGCGTGTACCGTCATAGTGCTCTGCTGCGCTATTTTCAAGGCAGTGATCGTAAGTAAAAACATCGCAAATTTAATTTACCTGGCACCTGTACTCTTATTCTAGACTCCTATCAACAGCATGCAATTTCTGATGATGGCAACGTATTCTTTTTGCATGACATTGGAAGTTTCACTGTACTGCTGCTATGGACAGAAGGTGTTGGATTCAGTAAGGCAACTTTTGCATCGTAAAAGTTTTATTTGAAAAGTTTCTATTCATGTGAATAATGATAGTACATATCTTAGTCTGTAATTTTTTTTCTGACCTATGGTCGCAACTAATAAAACAACTGATTATAATGTATTAATAACATATTTATTAGGCGTATGTATGTTCTCAAATCTTTAGTAATTCTTTAATGAAATATGTTTAGAGCAGCACAATTACAGAAGCATGTTTCATGGCAAATTGGTACAATTGCAATGTGAAAGTTCAGGAAGATTTGGTGATTATCATGAACAGAGCAAACAAATTTGTCACCATGAAAGCAGGAGGCATGTTCCCTTTGACTTTGGAGACATTAATGAGGGTAGTATTACAATTACAGTACCTACATTCAATTTAAGAAAAAATCTCAGCTTCAGACCACTCACTAACTTTGTTAATTTTCACTTAAATATTAAAAGACTGTAATTATCTAATGGACACATAAAAAGTGGTTTGTCCTTTAATCACTCATACTAAGTAGGCTGGTATACAGGGCTGTTATTTTCAAGCGCGATTGTCTCGCCAGGCTGCATCAACCTTTAAGACAAAATAATATTAACTATATACATATATTACTTTTTACTTTTTTCTGTTTCAGATATGGAGTTCTGCATATTCATTCCTCACTTTGCTTATGCAAATATACAATGAAAATTATTAAGAACTTTCCGCACGTAATTATCATGTACTTGCACTTGAGACACTTATAGTTGTTGATAGAGTGCACTGTATTTTCTCAAGTAGGTAATGTAGTAAAAAATGTCACCACTTTTTCAACTGTATTGCACCTAATGAATGAATAAAACTTTCCGATGTTTGCATCTAATATAATAATGGTTATTAGGTATTTACTACTGCTTTTCTATTGTTTACTTTTTTTGTAACTATTCAAAAAATTAATATACCTAAAATCGGGTTTCACGTCACAACATCAGGAGTTAATAGTGCTGCCGAAGAAAAAAATAAATAGTTTTTATTTTTTTGTAAGATCTGAGAGGTTGTAGGTATGTATAATTAATTCCATTGTTCTGTATATTCAAATTAATCATTTATTTTAACTCAATATTTGGTCAATTAAAAACCAAGCTCGAGCTTGAATTTAAATCATATTAGAGAAAACATCAACTCTTAATTGTTTTTAAAAATCAGAATTGAGAAAAAAACGCTCACTGAATGGGGTCATTCAGTAAATTTTCAAAAACGTTGTTATTGTATACGCAAAGTATTGCTCATGATTAGGTGATCCTGAAAATTTCAACTCAATCCGTTGAGCGGTTTCCAAACTATATAATTTTTAAAATGCAAATATTTGTCTTAGCCCTAGCAATGCAATGACGTCACCACATGGGACGCTCAGCTGGCTTGGCGTGCTGCATAGCTGTTATACGCGTGTACGCAACTTCCAGATAAGTTTCTGCATCTGCAGAATGTTTTAGCGTTTGTGCATATTAAATTTATAAAAATGGAAGTAAATTTCATAAAAGCATATTCTTCTAATTTGCCAGAAGTAGGTTTGTTAATATGGTCATAACATTTTTTAATAAAAACCACAGCTTTATCAGTGCTGAGATGAGAGGAGTGAAAATGCAAAGGTACGCTTCAATAACGTGTAAAACTTCTATAAAGTACTTTTGTACCGAAAGTTTTGATGTTTTTGTACAATAAGAATAAGGATTTTGCGTTTAATTGGGCGAAACCGTTTCTGTCACAGGTTTCAAAGATTTACCTAATCAAATGCAAAATTCTTATTACTATTTTTATTTCCATGGAAACTACATAAAATTTACTTAATATCTTATAAATATATTAATAATTTAATTTTTTTTATAACAATGGAAAAACACTAACACAAGTGTAGTGTTTCTAGAGGATACAAAACTGTTTATTACATACCTAAATCACACAGGGTAGTTTTGTTTCTTTCAAAAATCATTATTCAAATAAAAGCTATTAAAAAAAACAAATCAAAGTAGAGACTAATAGACTATTGATTTTAGATCCGCACGACAGAATTACGGACACATTATGGTGTTTGAGCAATTTCAGCAACAAAAGATATCCGCCCCACTATTATGATCTCCTGCCTTTGTCACTCCCCCTGTTCTTTTGTTTGGTTAAGCTTATAGAGTAATATTGCAATGCAGCTAAATAAACATAAAAATTACTCAACTTATGTATTGATTTTTTTATACAGTATTTTTATAATTTTAAAAATGATGCTCTCATTTAACTTAAATTTAAATTCTATAGTGAACATGATATACCTAATTACTTATTTTTATATTGCAGTCTGGAAAATTGTTATATGGGGCCAGATATACAGGGTGGCCAAATGAAAACGAAAGAGAGCCATTTTCAGGAACTGCGTCAACATTGTAGAAAAACGCTAAGATCCGTCGATTTTAGATTAGAGGGGGACATTCTTTGGTGGTATTTTTGACTCCGCCACTTTCACCCTCAAGCAAGGGTAAGCATCACCCCAAAATATTTAAATGGCATTGGGGGTTGAGAAATATTTCTTTTGAAAGCTCTTACAATTCTCTTTACAACAGACTTTAAATTTTATAATTCCGCCCAATACTTTGAAAAAAAATTACATTTTAAAATTTAAATTATGTTTAGTTGCTTAAATGTTCAAACTGATGACCGCCCGCTTCCATACAAGAATAAAGATTTGCTGCCTCTTCTCCCAATCCAATTCCGTAGAAAACGTTGGTCCAAATACAGACGGACAATTAACGCATAATGGAGCACCGTCCTGTTGAAAAATCAAATGATCTTCATCATACTCTGGAACATTTTCAATAATATCAGTCAAGGCAGGGTCAATAGCGTCTTCCAGTAATTGCAAATATATTTGGCCAGTCAAATTACCAGGTACAAAAAAAGGACCCACCAGCCGGTCACCGAAAATTCCAGCCCATACATTTAATTTTTCCGGTTACTTTGTTTACACCTCGTGAAAAACTCTTGGGTTTGAATCGGACCGATAGCGGCAGTTGTGACGATTTACCGTACAGGTTCAAGAAAAAACTGCATTCATCAGAAAAACAGATATTAAAAAGGAACTGTGGATCGTTCCCTGCTCGCTCACTTATTATTTCGCAAAATTGCAAACGGCGGTCATAATCATTCTCATGAAGTTCCTGGACAAAATGTATCTTGTATGGATGGAATATATTCTTCTTCAAAATGGTTTGTATGCTAGTTCGATTGATCCCAGTCACAGATGCCAGCTGTCTGAGCTGCCTCGTATTTAATGTAGGATCAAGATGTACTTGTCCCAAAACTGCAACTTCACTAGCTTCATTAACTATAGGTTTTTCAATTTCTCGTTTTTTATTGCCTACGTTCCCTGTCTCTTGAAATTTTTTTACTAACTCTAGAACATACTTCCTCCTGACTTATCGATCTTGATGTTGTTCATTAAATAGCTGAGCTGTTCTATTCGCACATTTATCGTTCATAAAGTAAAGCGAAATGATATCTACATTTTTACCGTTACTAATTGTTTGTATCAACTTTAAAATCAAAATTCTTAATAAGTATTGGGCGGAATTATAAAATTTAAAGTCTGTTGTAAAGAGAATTGTAAGAGCTTTCAAAAGAAATATTTCTCAACCCCCAATGCCATTTAAATATTTTGGAGTGATGCTTACCCTTGGTTGGGGGTGAAAGTGACGGGGTCAAAAATACCAGCAAAGAATGTCCCCCTTTAATATAAAATCGACGGGTCTGAGCGTTTTTCTACAATCTTGACGCAGTTCCTGAAAATGGCTCTGTTTCGTTTTCATTTGGCCACCCTGTATATACTGTCATCTTAAAGTATACTTTATAAAAGTATTGCTGTATAATGAATGAAAAATAAGTTTCCTTCAAGCTGAATGATGAACAAATGAAGGAGTACCGAAAAGGTCGTAATGCAATCCTATATCATTGCCTGTAAAATAAAGCAACATGTATTTTCTCAAAAAATCGTTATTTCGGAAAGGTTTTTAAATGTCGATTCAATTGTTTTCATTACAGATTTTGACTCCTAGGGCTTTTTACTTACATTTCCACATTATACATATTTAATACATTGATTAGAATTATAGATGGACAATACCATGAATATCGTTAATATTTTAAACTTAGAGGTAATTTAATAGTTCACGACATGTATACATACATTTAATATGATATAATAACACTGCAGTTATTGTTTGACAAACATTGCTTTCGAGATTCTAGAAGCAAAATCACGATTTTGTGCCCCTAACATCTAAAGGCAAAATGGAACAGGAAAGGGTAAGTAGATACCACTAATTACCTTACTTTACAATTTACATAGCTATTTATTTCTACAAAAAATAGCCAGACTGTTGTTAAAAAGAAATATACATTTTTAGATATGTTTCGATTTATAGAAATACAAACTATTAAAGTAATAATTAAGAGATAAATTAAACTCTACTATATTTTTTATAAATAGACCCTAAGAAGCATATTTGGACATTATAACTGTCACAAAAGTTCAGATTCTAAGCCGCAAATATTTTTTTTGTTCCACTTTTTGGAAAATTACAGGAGCATTTTTTTTTTTCTATAACAACATTATTGGATATTTAATTTTTAAATTTACAATAACAATTCTCAATATAAAATAATAATATATAACTATATAACTAATAATATAACTTTTCAAATATGACCATTAAATATTATAATAGGTGTAAAAATTTCAATTTTGAGGAAGCATTATGTAAATTATTTAAGTTTCACAACAACATGACAAGTAAAAACATATCATGTTGTTGACTTGTACACCTGTAAATCGAAACACCCTCTACATTGTTATTCCTAATTTCTATCTTAAATTTTTAGCATATAGATTTACTAGACTACATCAAAGCGGAAAAAAAGACTTTGGCCTTCATTGGGTATTATCCAATAAAAGAGAAAATGTATAAAACGTTACACACTCTATCAGCAATTTTCTTCGGGTTTTTCCCAATGATGTATAGCGTACTCGGTATCATGTACGGATTTCAACATATGTCCAACCTAGAAGAAGTCTCTGAGTTAATTGGATATCTCTTGACAGGAATGTCAATTGTAGTCAAAATGATGAATTTAATTTGGTATAAAAAGAACATACTAGAATTGGATGACATGTTACAGAATCCCATACTAACTAAACTTGAATCAGAGGAAGAAGAAATACTTTTGAAAAACAAACTGAAACTTGGTCAGATTCTCAAGAAGGCGTTCAAAATCTTTATTGCCGTAACAGCTATACTTCATACTCATATATTATACCTGTTAGTTATAAATATTGATCCGAATGCTATTACTTTGCTTTTGTGGTTTCCGTTTAATATAGACGATTACTTATACGAAGTTTATATTTCTGAGTTCTTTTTAGTTCCTTCGATAGCTGTACTCGATGCTATCTTGGACATTCTGAACATAATCTTCATAGATTTATGTTACGTCCAATTTGAGTTACTTAAGCACAGGTTGAAACATTTTGGACGGACATCGCATGAAGAAGAAGCAGTGGATGATACAGTGGTATATGACAAACTCGGCAAGATTATCATACATCAAAATTATGCATACAGGTTTGTTACAATGTTTTTCTATTTCTGTATTTTTTATATTTACACGGAGTGTCCTGGAAATAATTGGAAAATGGTTTAATTAGTGTTATATACGTCTTACATATTTCATAATATTTTCTCTTAACCATGAATTTTCTTGTAGTTTCTTTGTATATTATCTTTAATTTATTAGTGCAGAGAAAGAATGTCGAAGGTAAGGCAGTATTTGTCGCAGCCATTCCCGTTTAAGATAAACACAATCCTCCTCAATCCTCGTAACACTCTCGTAGGCCCAAAACTACCCCTAATTTTCGTTCTTGCCCTAAAAACAATATCTATGTTCCTCCGCCCGTTTACAAGGGTGCTCATTACGAATCTGATAATTACAATCTAGTCCATTGAAAAGTTACATTTGGGGTTGCAAAACGCACGCAATTTTATTTTTTGGCGCGCTCGCAGCATTTCTCGGCCACTCTTGGCCGCCTCCGTATACTGCGTCTCTCTCGCACTCACTCGAAGTATACAGGTTCGGAAAGTGCCGATGATCCATCTGCCGTTACGTGAGAGCGATAAAGTAAGTAATAGAAATCCGTGCGATAGGGAAGGATGGCTATAATGAAGGCGTCTCATAGTCACCGCCCATTTCGCCCTTCCACAAATAAAATCCACTTCTTTTTTGTGGAAAGGCGAAATGGGCGGTGACTATTAGACGCCTTCATTATAGCCATTTTTCCCTATCGCACGGATTTCTATTACTTACTTTATCGCTCTCACGTAACGGCAGATGGACTATCGGTACTTTCCGACCCTGTATACTTCGAGTGAGTGCGAGAGAGACGCAGTGTACGGAGGCGGCCAAGAGCGGCCGAGAAACGCGGCGAGCGCGCCTTATTAACAATAAAAAAACAAGTCTTCAGAATAAAATATGCCGGCGTAACTCCTCGGGTTTTTGTTAAGGGATGTTCAAAGATTATTTAAGAATTTTTGCAACACTAAAAATTGCAATTTTTAATATAGTTTATTAACGTTGAAAATTGTTAAAATCGCGTTTTTTCGAACAAAAATCGTTAATATCTCGAAAACGGTAGATTTTAGAGAAAAGTTGCATAGGAACTTATTTGTTCAGGATACCCCAAAAAGCCCAAAAGCGAAAAAATCTAAAATTACGAATTTGTTTAAAAAAATTGTTTAAACAATTTTTAATCATTAGTAACGTCTGGCAACATGCGGATGTCATTTTTTTATTGCTCACTCTCCCGCAAATTCTTTTCAATCCATGTAAATCGGTAATCTGGAACCCGTTGATTTGGCGCTCGTGCATCAATAAAATCAACTGGCAAACGTTCGTTATGTATATATTTTTATTGCTTAAATTAAAATAATAAATAATAGGGCATTTTATTATGATTGAAATAGGATCAAAGGCTTGTTTACGCTACGAGAGCTCGAGATAGACTGTGAATAATAGATGTAATGTTTTTAGGACGTAGAATAATTTAGGCGACAGTCGGAATTATGTTTCTGCGCATATGAAGGTCAAAGCTCACAAGATTTTGAAACAACTCTACACTCCTACCCAAGTTGTCTTCGCAAAATACTAAGACTTTGATCAGTCGGTCATCTCTTCATTAGAAAACGCCATTTGAAACGAATTGATAGACAATTCATTTATTATAAAATGATATCATCGCTTACTATGATAGTAATTGTAGTGAGTAATTGTTGTACTTGAGTAGTAGTGATGAATGATTGTCTAAAATTGAAAAAAAAAATCGTAAAAACTATGAATGTTACAAGATTATACCAAGAGCACGAAAATCTCGAGAAAGGACTGATGCATCAATAAAAATAAAATGAATTAATTCCAGCGACCAAATAAAAAGTTATGGTAATTCTTGTACCAATACACTCAAGAATTTACCACTAGCCCAAAGCATATGGACGCGGTTGCTTCATCAAAACATGAGTTTTACTTAGGAACAAGTCCACAGCAAGTTTCATTAAAATCCATGGTAACACTCTCCAGATATTACAAAAAACATTTTTTTTCAAGAACTTTGACAGTCAATAGCAGAGGAGCCAGGCATTTTTTCTTAATAGGTCAAATCGTCTTCTTTTNCAATAAAATCAGCTGGCAAACGTTCGTTATGTATATATTTTTATTGCTTAAATTAAAATAATAAATAATAGGGTATTTTATTATGATTGAAATCGGATCAAAGGCTTGTTTACGCTACGAGAGCTCGAGATAGACTTTGAATAATAGATGTAATGTTTTTAGGACGTAGAATAATTTAGGCGACAGTCGGAATTATGTTTCTGCGCATATGAAGGTCAAAGCTCATAAGATTTTGAAACAACTCTACACTCCTATCTAAGTTGTCTTCGCAAAATACTAAGACTTTGATCAGTCGGTCATCTCTTCATTAGAAAACGCTATTTGAAACGAATTGATAGACAATTCATTTATTATAAAATGACATCATCGCTTACTATGATAGTAATTGTAGTGAGTAATTGTTGTACTTGAGTAGTAGTGATGAATGATTGTCTAAAATTGAAAAAAAAAATTCGTAAAAACTATGAATGTTACAAGATTATACCAAGAGCACGAACATCTCGAGAAAGGATGAATCAATAAAAATAAAATGAATTAATTCCAGCGACCAAATAAAAAGTTATGGTAATTCTTGTACCAAGACACTCAAGAATTTACCACTAGCCCAAGGCATATGGACGCGGTTGCTTCATCAAAACATGAGTTTTACTTAGGAACAAGTCCACAGCAATTTTCATTTAAATCCATGGCAACACTCTCCAGATATTACAAAAAACATTTTTTTTTTTTCAAGAACTTTGACAGTCAATAGCAGAGGAGCCAGGCATTTTTTCTTAATAGGTCAAATCGTCTTCTTTTGAGCCAAAGAATATCGCAATACCTTTTTGATCATGTGCTTATGGGACACCCTGTATACTTGCTATAGTTGATTAATATTATCGTACTTTTTTCAAAAGCGGAGGAAAAAGGAGATATAAATATCGATTCAAGCGAACATGAAAGCGATATCGAGAAAAGTGATGTCGGGGAAAGCGGCAATGATAGTGACGAATAAATTGTACTCTATACTCCACGGTCGAAATTATAGAGAGTGACTCAGACATAATATAAAAACACTATTACCATAATGCGTATAAAATATAAAATTATTTTTATACGGTTCAATATTATTTATCTTTGTGCCGCTCGCTACGCACCGCACATCGATAGAATTTATAATCGTCTATAGACTGAGTTACACTGAACGTCGATCTATATTCTATCTCTGTCTTTTGCATTTGGTAGGGAATAGGGAAATGCTTTTTTAGTGGGTTTTAACGGACTGATTTACCCGTCCTGAGAAACGTCATAGCATAAGCGGTCTAATTCCATGGCTATAATAAATTTATAAATTAAAAAAACACAACTGGGACGATTTAAAATGCTGTAATAATTAAAATGGATCAAAGTGCCGGTTATAGCAAATCGTAAAAAAATATTAGATGTTATGTTTTATTATCTTCTTTCAATATTTTCTATATCTTGTTGCCTTTTACGCAGACACGCCAATGGATTTTCATTCCCGGCACGCTTCATCCTCCTTACTAGTCCAAAAGCTAGCGATGAGTCACTCTCTATTATTTCGACCGCGGAGTATAGCTGGGTAGTAAATTTTGCACTGGAGTAAAGTGATACGGCTACAGATTTTCATTACGAAATAACCTATGAATAAATCTTTATAGCCGGAAACATTCATTTCAAACCTATTCCTCGATCTTCTGTTATACGAAACAAAATATCTCCCTCTTGTACTGGAGTAATGTTGTTTGGACAGACATCTCGTTTTTTAGGATGAAATGACCCAGTTTCTTCTAACCGGTCATGAAAATTTTCAAATAATTTGTGATCCGATTGCAATCTGTTTGGGTTTAGTTTCTGAACACGTGCGAGCGCACAACGTCTATTAAAATTATCTTTTGCAGAAATACATGCCAGAAGCGCCCTCTAACGTCTAGAGAATGTTAAGTACGGATTAGTTTTTCTGGTCCCAGAAAACTCCCTAATCCAAATTGTCAAAGAGATTCCAAAAATTTTAAGAATTTTGAATTCAAAATTTTAATTTTGACATCCTGTATTTTTGAACTAACTGTGAAATATTTGATATTTCACATGTAGCAAAATACCCAAATAAATAAACAGAAAGTTGCTTAATTTATGTTTAATATTAACCACAGACAAAATAGCTATGGCGATAAGTTATATTGTCTGTGTATTAACTTAGATGAGATCAGAAAATTTTTATCAGGCATCGGCGAAAGCTTTTGTGGACGCGTGTTTTTGTGGAAGTAATAATATAAAGGCTCGTCCAGACAGTGGCAACAAGTGGCGACATTACTGTTAATTTTTGTCGAACTATGTTTCTTGTCATAAGAAACATGTCGCAGTAATAGGAAACCGAGTGTACACATACACGAAACATTATTTATGTTTTTTTTTAAAAGGAAGTTATAGTTTCATGAAACGTGTTGCAAATATCGGAAACCGGGTGTCTACACATAAGCAATACTTGTCGGATATTTATAGTATTCAGAATATAAATAATTGTTGTTCACAGTGTGGACTGAAAAATTTTTCGTCTAGCCTCCGGTATTTTTTTGCATTCCATAAGCACTCTGCTTTTTTCTACATTTCCAATCATAATATTATCTTATCACGTGTCCACAGGGCCATATACTTCACTACTTAAAAGTTTTATCACATACACAAAAGGATACGAAATTAAAACAAAAATCGGCGACAAGCGACTGAGTGATGACAAACCGTCCACACAAAAGAAACATAAGTAACAAGTCACGTGCTGTTGAAGACTGTTGCTGAATTTCCTTTGAAGTTTACCGCTCATCAAGCGAAACACGCGACACAAGGAAACATTGTCAGTGGCGACTCAGGCAACCCGAAACATGTTGCCAAAGTTGGCAACTTTGTTTCTATAAACTAGTCATTAATGACAAAAGTTACTACATGTTGCCTCTGTCTGGACGAGTCTTAACAAATAAATATCAAAATTTTTACTAGCTGTTCACTAGGTATTGCTGGTGTAACTCAATGCTAGTTGTAGTTAGTTGCTGGCAGCGATTCGTATTCTTCGGCACAACTCTTCACACGAACCAATAGATTATTTGTAAACTATATGTTTCATTCAAGATCAAAAAGAAGAATCAATAGGATTGAAGTCCGGACTTCTGGGTGGACAAGCAAAAATGCTTACATGGCCAATCCAGCGATTTGGAAAAACTATATTTAAATATACACGCACTGGTCGAGAAAAATACGGTGGAGTTCCGTCGTGCATGAATCACATGTCTCTTAAATAAAATAGAACTTCTTCAAGCCGTGGAAGCATTTTTGCTTGGCCACCCAGAAGACCAGACTTCATCCTCTTGATTTTTCTATTTGGTCTCGAATGAAAGATATCGTTTACAAATAATCTATTGGTTCGTATGAAGATTTGTGGCAAAGCGTACAAATCGCTGCCAACGAAGTGAGACGCAATCCCAATATGTTGTTTCAAACTCGAAGATCTCTCAGAAAACGTTGTGTAAAGTGTATCAGTGTCAACGGTGAATTCTTCGAACAATCACTTTAAATCATTATTACGTAGGTATTCTATTTGTTTTATTGTTAATTGTTGTAATAACATGAAGAAACATTTAGTTTGTTTCGCTATTTCTCGTATTATCAAAACATAGTGTTCATTAAATCTGTTTTTCCCGAAATGAAACAAGAGTACATAATTAACGGAAAAATGATTGCTCTTTCAGGTTTTAAACGAAGTTTCATGTTAGACATACAGGGTAAAAAGTTATTAACTAAATTTTCGGTAAAATTGGTCGTAAGTGGTGCCCTCTATGAACAACGCTGAATTTACAACACGCATCTTATTCGTCGTTTATAAAAATATAGTTGCACAAATTGTTAAGTTCCTAACCTACATATTTTCAGAATAATTGCAAGAAAACGATTTAAAATTTTAACTTTCAACACCCTGTATTTCCGAAACTATCAACTTTCGGATAAGGCATGTTTACGCCAATGGTCACCATTTTACGTGTAGTATCTTCAGCTTTCGATTTTCCCATTGTTAATTAATCACCTTGTATGTGTATGTATTTGATTATGATTTTTCTCAGGTCGTTTCATAAAATTCGTTGGTTATAATTCTCATTTGATTTCCAGATTTTCAGAGATAGTAGAAGAGACTTTTTCAGTGAGCATCTTTTGCCAACTTGCGGTTACTGTCGCAGTGCTCTGCTGCGCTATTTGTAAAGTAGTGATCGTAAGTAAAATATCGCAAAAAGTTTTTAGTTCAACTAGCAGTTACACATTCATTTTAGACTCCCATCAGCATGCAGTTTTTAATAAGGACATTTTATACTTTTACTATCGTATTGGAAATTGCAGCCTACTGTTGCTACGGACAGAAAGTGTTGGATGCAGTAAGACCATTTTTCCATTAACAGTAAACACATGTGTACAGGGTGTCAGTTTGAGTAGGGGTCAAGTTTATATAGAGGATACCTTTGACCTTTAGATACAAGTATCAGTAGTTTATTTTTAAAATTCCGTCGTGGAAACTTAATATTTTTTAAGCTTTTTTTCAGTAATTTTCATGTCCTCAAACAACAGCGCGTTAGTCTCAGAGCATAAACAATTGGGAACTGATTTAAGCATTGTTTTCAAATCTCACAATTTTAAGAAAGGGTTACTAGCGCAAATTAACTCACCACCCGCCCTGAGGTACTGCTTTTTAAAGCGTTACTTTTCTTGAGTGGGTGTTAGTCAGGAGCCCTGTCATTCCAGAACAATGAAGATTTAATTTTTTTAAATAAGATAAACTATGAAACAGTACTTAATAAGTGATATAACAGAAAACTCTAGTACACATTAATTTCCTGACTATATTTATTTACTGGGACATTGGTCAATAAAACTACTTCATTTATAATATTTTTTTTCCAATTTCGTGTTTACCCCATCTTTAGAAAAAACATCGTAGGTGATTTATTATAAAAACAAATTTCCAAGTATTTTTTAAATTTTATAAAAATATTATGCGCTGCATGATATTAATAAGTTTAATTTTCCAATATATTGTTAATGAAACTATATTTTAACAAAGTCGTAAGCAAAAAAAAAATTTTAAGGAGTCATTCTGGAAAAAAAAAAGGTTTATTTGAAAAGTACACTAAAGCAAACAAGTAAGTAAGAGTCAAAAGAATTTCCGAAATTTTTCCATGATTTTTGACAGACTGTATTTAGGTGAAATATGGTCGTATCCGGAATTAAAAAAAAATCATTTTGAGCTCTAAGATTCTAGTTTTTAGATCTTTCGGTCGAAATTTTTGAGGAACTACGGTTATCATGCAATTCTAGAAATAGCGCGACAAAAAAATTTTGCACGGACTTGGAAACATTTTTCTCAGCCAAGCCATTGCATAGACCAGATAGCTTATTTATTCAGTTGCAATTTCCTTTTTTTTTTAATTTCGATACAACCATTTTTCATCGAAATATCAGACTTTTAATGGAAAATGATCATTTTGCCTTCAATCATCGATATCTCGGCGACAAATGGTCGCACATAGAATGTAAGGGCAGTTCCGAAAACAGGAATAAATTCCCTATAACATGCTGCCGCGACTTTTCGACTTTTCGGAAAATTTTTTTTCGGGTTTTACACGAATTTTAAAAATCAGGAAAAATATGGTTTTTTAGAAAATTGACGGCTAAATTAGAAATATTCATGAAATGTTAAGCATGACTTTTACAGTTCGATATACCGAGAAGAGCCCTGTGAAGTTTCATCTCGATTTAGCGAACCGTTTCTTTGTTTCAAACAGTCAAACTTTTGAAGAAAATTAAAGGGTTACGTTTTTTGAGCTTAAACACTTCATAATCATGATTAAAATGGAAACAAAAATTTTTTTGCGGTTTTGTCACATTTTTACCGCAAATAACGTTTAAATTGCTAACGAAGAAAAAATGAATTTTTTTTTCACAGAAGAAAAAGGGTAGTTTTGAAAAAAAAATAGTTTTTTAAGTGATTACAGAGTGCACAAAAGTTAATTAGAAATTTGTCTCAAAAAACAGTATGAATCGGGGTCGAAATTTGGTTTGGGTCATTTAAAATTTGTGTAAAAGATGAAAAAATATTTTTTTTCCGAAAAGTTTCGGCAGCATGTTATAGAAAATTTATTCCAGTTTTCGAAACTGCCCTTCAATTCTCTGTACGACCATTTATTGCCGAGATATTAATGATTGAAGAAAAAAGGATCGTATTCCATTAAAAGTCCGATATTTCGATGAAAAATGGTCGTATCCAAATTTAAAAGAAAGGAAATTGAAGCTGAATAAACAAGTTACCTGATCCATGTAAAGGCTTAGCTGAAAAAATTTTTCCTAGTCCGTGGAGAAATTTGCAAATTTTTTTTGTCACGCTATTAGAATTGCATGATATCCGTAACTCCTAAAAAATTTCGATCGAAAGATCTAAAAACTAGAATCTTAGAGCTTCAAAATGCTTTTTTAATTCCCGATACGACCATTTTTCACCTAAATACAGTATGTCAAAAATCACGGAAAAATTTCGGAAAGTTTTTTGACCCTTTAATTGTTTGCATTAGTGTATTTTGTTTGAGGAGAAGAATTTTCAGTTAATTTTTTAACACCTAATTATGGCTAACCCTGTATATAACTGACATGAATGACAATTTTTTGGGCCTCAATGAAGCATTTAAATCTTAAAAATAAAAACTTATTATGTCCCTTTGAAGATGTAAATACAATTAATGAATTTTTCATAAATATTATACCAAATCTATCGGATAAGTTAGATCCAAATATAAAAAATGTTCTAGATAAGTATAAAACAAGACACACCAATGTCGTTGAGTGTTTCGAATTCAGTCAAGTGGACAGTGTAAGGGTGAATACTATTATAAGTAAGCTGAAATCTAACGCTATAGGCGTAGACGGTCTGAATGTAAAAATGTTAGAGTTATTTTTTCCGCATATATCTGATTATTTTACTTTCGCAATTAACAAATGTTTGTCTTCTGGTGAATTTCCTGATATCTGGAAGGATGCTAATATACATCCTATACCTAAAACTTGCAGTTCATCGGATTTAGTTGACTTTAGACCAATCAGCATACTACCAACACTGTCTAAGGTTTTAGAAAAAATTATTTTTGAGCAATTTAATAATTTCCTTACAAATAATAAACTGGTACCTCCCCATCAATCTGGGTTTCGGGAGCATCACAGCACTGAAACAGCTCTTTTAGATGTTACTGACAACATATTTAAATCGAATGATAACAATTATAATACATGTTTAATTCTGCTTGACCTAAGTAAAGCATTTGATACCTTAGACCATGATTTACTTATCCAAAAACTTAAATACTTTGGCGCTGGTAATGTACCAACTTTATTTTTCAAAAATTACTTATGTGACAGGCGTCAACGGGTAGTATGCTCTGGTCAATACTCTGATTTCAAAACTATTCGCAAAGGAGTACCACAGGGAAGTATTTTAGGTCCTCTTTTATTCTCTATTTATACTGCGGATTTGGATACCTATTTAGAGAGTTGTCAGATACATCAATATGCGGATGACACGCAAATCTATCATTCATTTGCAAGTAATGAAATTAATAATGCGGTTGATAGAATTAATGCAGACTTAAAGTCAATGTCTAACTTTTGTATTGCTCATAAACTCATTCTCAATGAAGCAAAGACACAGTTACTTTTATTTGGTAAACAGAGACAAACAATTAGAGTGCATCCTGATTTTCAGATATTTTTAAATAGTAAAATAATAAAACCTCAAGGTGATTGTAAAAATCTGGGCGTATATCTAGACGATAACTTAAGGTTTCAGAGTCATGTCAACCATTTGGTTAAAAAGTCTTATGGGAAATTGAAGTTACTTTATATGCATAAAGACTCTCTTTGCAAAGAAATTAAATTAAAATTATGTGAAACCTTAGTTATGTCGTCATTAAGTTATTGTGTTACCGTTTACTGGCCTTGCTTATTACAATCTGACAAATATTCTCTGCAGAAAGTACAAAACAATTGTTTAAGGTATTCTTTTGGTTTGAAAAAATTCGACCATGTAACACCATGTTATCAAGAGTGTCAATGGCTTAAACTAAGCGAACAGTATAATCTACGTTTGTCCTCCATGATTTACAAAGTCAATGAAAACAAATCTCCTGGATATTTACATGACAAGCTTGTGAAACGTAGTGTTATTCATGGCCGCTCCACAAGATTCCGGAATCTGTATGCTGTCCCGAGGCACCGCTATGCCGAGTATTCAAAATCTTTTTCCTACAATGCCGCAAAGCTGTATAATAAAATCGATATTAATGTTAAAAATGCCCCCACTGTATCATCTTTTCGCAAACATTTAAAACAATCCATTTTATCACAAAGAACTATGTAGTTGCATTAGTTGTATGTTGTATTAGTTTTTATTTAGTTACGTTAGTTTTTAGTTATATTTTGTTATGCCTACTATTTATTTCCAATTACTTATTTTTCTGGTGGTTACGTGGAAGAGCGAGTAAAATCGAACGGCGCCACCAGGTTGCCTAAATCTTTGTCATAAATATGTATTCTACTAATAATAAAGACATTATTATTATTATTATTAATTTATACATTTTTTAGTATTTTATCAAGATATATATTAGGATATTTGTGTTGAACTTCTTTTTGAACTATTTTAGAGTGGTACAATCGCAGAAGCATGTTTCATGTCAAACTGGTACAACTGCTCTGTAAAAGTACAGAAAAATATGGTGATGGTGTTGAACAGAGCAAACAGACCTGTTACAATGAAGGCAGGTGGAATGTTTCCTCTAACTTTGGAGACACTAATGAGCGTAAGTATTACAATAATTACAGTATTTACATTAATGTAATCCCCATATGGTTGAATCCCACCACCACCCAGCCCAAAAACAGGGAATCATAAATACCTTGATTAATCGAGCGCGGATCATCAGCGAGCCAATACACTTGGCCGAAGAACTAGAACACCTACGCACGGCCTTGAGAGGGAATGGCTACACGGCGAGAAATATAGAACGAGCTATCAGGAGGGGACATACACCCGTTGAGAGACAGGAGTACTTAACGACGACGACGTATCTACCTTACGTGAAAGGTTGTATAGATAAAATCGGGCGTCTTTTGAAGAAGAGGTACATCAACACAGTATTCAGCACTGTAAGGAAGGTGGCGGCGGCGTTTCCAAAGACCTGCAACAACGACCTGCTCCAAGGTCCCGGTGTGTACAGTATTCCTTACTCTTGTGGAAAGGTCTACATAGGACAAACAGGAAGACACATCAACACGAGGAACACAAAAGTCACCTCAAAAATAACAACTGGGAAAAAGTAGCAGAGCGTAGGGCGGACACAGAACACACAGTGGATCTGACATGGTGGTGAGAGAACGAAGATTTTGGCCCCGACTATACAGAGAAGCTTTAAAAATTTACAGAAATCCGAACAATTTCAACAGGGATGGTGGCGTAGATCTACCAGGAATATGGAAGAGAGTCATCTGTGAAAGCAACCCACTGGAGCGTCAACAACGTGTACGAGGTCACCCACCGAAACATCATGGACCAGTGACCACATCAAATATAAATAGTGACAGGACTAGTAGATCTCCAGTTTCAGAGTAACTTCTGAAGAAGAGAGCGATATGTCTCTCGAAACGTCAACTGTTATAAACCGACGACGTGGCAACCAGCTCGGAAATCATTCAACCATTAACGATAGCCACGGAAGCCTACAAACAAAACTAATCCCCATATATCAGTGTAGTGTTAGTTCTGTGTTAATGTCAGTAAAAAATAAAATATCGTTGCTTAGAGTTTAGATTGACCTGTTTATACATTTGTCCGACACAGTGAGGTATCTTATAATTATTACTGACGAACTGTCGCGACTCAATGTTTTTCTTTTTTTATTGCTTAGAACGAATGAAAAATTTTGTGTTGTGTTTGACTATATGATTAATAGCATAAAAATATATGGGACATCTGGAATTGTCCCTAAAAAAAAAGAAAGGTATAAAAATAGTTTTCTATTTGCAAAAAATCAAGTTCTCGCGCTTGTATAAAGCAAGTTTATAAACATTCTGTATTTGACTAATTAATGATATTTGTATATTTTTTTCATTACTTTTTCTATTTTAAGATATGGAGGTCTGCATATTCATTTCTCACGTTTCTTATGCAAGTATACAAAGAAGATAACTAAGGATTTTATTCTTTACTCTCCCCTGTCACTGACCTTTGACCTTTACCCCCATCCGTGAAGATTGCATAATAAATATATACACTTATAGTGCTTAATTAATAAATTAATAATGCTTAGCAATTAATTAATTTAATATATGTATGTAGTTATTATGTAGATACTTTCAAATGCGACTTCATTTTCGCATTGATTTGGTAAATGTATAATCCCAGTGAGGTAGCGAACAATAAAATATCGTTTATTAAAACCTTAACCTTCAATCGAATAATCATTGAAATATAATATTAATCAATATCATGCATTTTTAACTAGAATTTTGGCGATATTTAAGATTTTTCGGTACTACAATAACTCCTATTTGAAGCTTCTATGTAACAACTTCACATATTGAAATTTAAAATAAAGTTTAATTAAATAGGTCAGTTTAACGTTTCTTTCTTTGATATACTTTATCTGTATTAATTTTGTTATGTCAAAATTTCCTCTTTATATAATGTTTAATTGTAACATCTACATCTACCAAAATTACGTTATATTAATGGTTTTTAAACCATCATATTCTCACTGGGATGATAATTAAGTATCTCAGGAATCTTTAAAGTTAAATATTCCTTATTGCACCTTAATGCGTTTGCAAGAAAATTTATAAAAATGTATAAGTATTGTGTTGCCACAACACTTATACATATAAAAATAAAGTTAGATTAATATCAATGACTCGTTTCTTGTTATATCCAGGTAATTAGCACCTTATTTTACACTGTAAGAAAAACTGGACTTATTTTCACTGAATTTCACTCAATAATGTATCAATTTCTGTCTACACCCAATTGAGTGAAATTTTCCTCTATTAGTATGAGCACAACTAAAATTGTTTGAGTAAAACTGTCAGTTTTAGTTGAAAAATGTGTAAAATTATCAAAATGCTCAGTATTGAAAATGTACTCAATAATTTCACCCGATGGATTCCCTCCGAACCTTTATTGCTTATGTAATACTGCCTAACTGTAGTTATTGCACTAGTAAATGAAATAAATGTTTCAAACGTATAGAATTTGTTAATTTCACCTAATCTTCTATTTATTTTATATTTGAAACTTTTAAAATTTCTGTTAATAAAATTTTTGAAAGCTCAATAGCTTCTCAGTCAAATTAAATTTAAACGAAATATTACATTATAATTTCTTGTAATATATAACGTATATTTGTAATAGGTAATTAGGTACCATCAGAAATACTGGATTTCATATATTTTATTAATATTAGTAATGGTAGGAAGAGATGTGGACTAAGCTTTAAAAAAAGTGTGCATCAAATGGATTTTATTCTTTACACACACATCCACAAAGGAATACAAGGACCAGACTGCAGGTGTTAAATATTGTTCAAAAGTTTGGATATGCTTCTTTTATTTTTAAGTAAATAAAATAATAGTTTGAAATAATGACCAATCAGCAGTGATGAACACCTAAAACTAATTATGGTGCAATGAAGTGCATTTAAAATACAATCATATAAATGTTTGCTGCTTCAGGAAAGTATTGTTTTACTAATTCCATGATACGTCAAGTTAGCTTGACATACACTAAAAGCTACTTTGTGTAAGGTGTAGAAAATGTGTTCCATCGCGGAATATGTATTATTTGTTTAGTCATTTAAGCTGCTTGGTCTTCAGAATGGTAAACTTTCCAGAGGATTGCGAAAAATGAATAAGCTGATGTGTATATCTAAAACAAGTACAATTATCAATATTTTCCTTTAAGTGTATGTTAAAGATATGATAAATATTGCTTACTGTCATTAAGGTTTCCAGAGTTAATGAAAATATTCCACCAGCTTTCATTAAGAAAGGTGTGTTTGCTCTATTCATAATCATAGCCAAATACTTTTGAACTTGTGTGCTGCAATCGTTCCATCTAGACATGTAGCAAGCTTCAGTTACAGTATCGCTCTAAAAATATAAAGTAGGTAATCCTAATACAGTCGTAACAATCATATTATCGATATTGATTCCTATAATACAGAATGTAGAAAACAAAATTTATCTCAAATTGTCGTCTAAGATTGGTATTTGTGGTACAGGATGCTGTTTACACATATTCTGTATTTCTACGATCTAGATTAACATACCGCGTTCAAAAGTTTTTGACCATAACAACAATACAGTGAAATTTGATATATCATGGTGGTAGAATACGTAACCAACATCAGGAACTGGGCGCTCTTCAGGGGGATCTAAAATATAGAAAAAATTGTATACAAAATACCAAAACGTGTACTCTCGTGTCAAGGAGGTTGGAGAGGATAGAAAGAGCGAAGACTGCAATTTATCTGCGAAGAAGCTAGCCGTGCTTGTGTGACTAAAGTGGGGGAATTACTATTTTAAAACATCGTAACTTAACTACATAACTGTGTTGTTCTTTAACAAAAGAGCGTCTTGGTGGTGGGTGAGAGGAGTGGAGAACTGGCAGGATGCTCAATAGTGTATATATATATA
>NW_019416258.1:33065-101599 GCF_000390285.2 Anoplophora glabripennis | reverse complement strand
TTGTTTATAATAGAATGTTTGACTATAGTTACAATTACTTTTAATTAAAAATTTTAACAATGTTCTTGTATACTTCGTTTTTGATGGTTTTTATAGGATAATCTCACGTTTGTAAGTATATAATAAGCTTTTATAACTTATTATTCTAAGCATTTTTGTCATTTCTTATAGATGTCTTGAGAAAGGAAATAAACATTTCCGAAAGCTTGACAACAACACAGAGTGTTCTTATTACATTAGCCCTTAGCACTATTGACTGCAATCCCAAATACATCACTGGTTTATATATATATATTGTATCTACATCTTTTTACATCTACACTTTGTACTTACAATTAACAGCTTAAACAGACCAAAGCAAACTACCATAACACTACAGCCGACTTGACAGAATTCTCCAATTGAATATGTATCTCGTACTAATTCGGAACAACTGAAAATGAAATCGTAGAATGTATATATAGCAAGAGGATCTTCTAAAATATGAAGCAGATATAAGGAACGTATTCACTGCAAAGTTAAAGCTACCTACATGCAGGATGGTTCATAATTCATTAAAAAAATGGGATGTATAACTAATCCATACTGACAAAGTATAAAAAATTCACTTCGAAAATTACTTAATTAGTAAATGCTTGTACTGGTACATTCTGTACAATACACTATAGGAACACATTTTAGCCTTGTGTAATATGTGTCACATTGTTGATATTGATACTCCAAGTACTCGTTGAATGGTTTGCCTTCTCCCACAATAATTAAATACCGTTCCTAGACTACTAAAATTTGATGTGGACTTCAGCGACCTAAATCTCTTCTACTATTCGGTACCAAATTTCCAATTTTGCTCTCCTCTTGAACTAACGCGGTAAAGGCAGGAGCATTTGGCACATGCCTACCAAAAGCGTTCTGCATACAAGGGAGGCTTGTAATCATTTTCTCTTGCTTTCCATAAATTAAAAGAATATTTTCATTAATCGTGTTTTGCTTGCTGTACGTATAAACAATCTTGAAGACTCATGTAAATAATAAACCGCGATAATAAGAGCACAATGAAGATCTTAATAATGCTGAATAAATAAACATTGTGAATTAAAATTGTCTGGAACTACCTGGACACTACAATCGTTGATTCTGTTTTTAGTGACACATATAGGTATTTCCAAAGCTTTTTGGATAAATCGTGATTCGCATTGTATAATCATGGAAGCGCAACTTACAATGTGAAGAATAAGAGTAACACTGAGAATTGGACTCCAAATCGATGGATAGGTCGTGGTGGTCCCATTACTTGGCCAGCGCGATCCCCGGATCTCAACCCGTTAAACTTTTTTCATGTGGGGACATGTGAGGACATTTACCTATTCAATGGGAAAGCCTAATTGCAAGGACCGGACCAACTTATTGAGAAGATTCATACAGCGATTGATGAGGTTTACAGATATAAAAAAGGAAAATGTAAATTAAGTAATAGTGTTGATAAGTTTCGAAAATAAAATATATAAAAGTATGACAAATAACAAATTTTTAATATTGCACTTTTTCTCTAAAATGAATTCTTGAGGATTTATAGGAATTTTATAATGCCTAAAACTGTTTAAAAATGGAACTCCACAAGGAGGCATTTTAGAGAAAACAGTGCAGGAATAAAAAGTTTTTATTTTGACCCTATTAACATGTACTTTAACTTAAAAAATTAACAAAAAAATCGAGATTTTCACTGATTTTGAGTTATTTTTTTGAGGTTAGGGAAAAATCCTGACGTGAGGGAGCATTTCTGATGGCTCCATCATCTTCAGCGGATCAGAATACAGGGATGTATCATACTCTATTAAAAAGTGTATGAAAAAAATTTGTATGCTATTAGAAGTAAGGTATTTTAGAACTGTCAGTTAGAATCACCTTAAAATTAACAGTGAAAGTACCCATGTGTCGTGGTTATGAATTTGTCAGTTAAAAATTGGCAATCACTAATTACGTTATAATAATAATNCTCTATTAAAAAGTGTATGAAAAAAATTTGTATGCTATTAGAAGTAAGGTATTTTAGAACTGTCAGTTAGAATCACCTTAAAATTAACAGTGAAAGTACCCATGTGTCGTGGTTATGAATTTGTCAGTTAAAAATTGGCAATCACTAATTACGTTATAATTATTGCAAAAAAGAAGTATAAACAACGTTTTTTACAAAAGGAAAGTGTATCAACGAAGTTGATTTACAACACCTACAGTGACAGAGAGCAGATTAAAAACAAATAAATACAATAAACAGAGCATTAAAAAGTACAAGAATGAACACAAAACGCAATTAAATGCAATTGTTAAAACCTACGTTCATCAAAGAGTACCAAATCAGAAAAAAGTATATTATTTTTTAATATATGTTTAACGGTTGTCACTGACAAATTGTGATACTGGAGGGGTAAGTTATTAATAACATAGGGAGTTAAATACGGAAATGAATTTTAAAATTTTTCAGTTTTATAGGAAGAAATACACGCTTTGCTACTCAGTGATCTCAAATTTTTAGTATGTGTTTCAGATCTCCATTTTATTTTATCACATACATTATGTAGGTTTGTTACTCTTTAAAATGTTGAGTATAAAACTGGCAAAATGAGTAAGTCTCCTCTTAGACATGCTCAACAAATTGAAGGAGCGTAAATATGCAGCTATGTGACTAAATCGCAATAAAACGAACGCAACAATTCTCTATTTTTTGCAAACGGTGTTTATTTTCTTGAGAAAGGCAGGGGCCATATACAACATCAGCATAATTCAAATGAGATAAGACTAAAGATTCAGTAAGTAAAATTTTGGTCTGAGGATTTAGATACTTTTTAAAGCATTGCAACTGTTTTAATAATAATAAAGCTTTCTTACAGATAACGGTTACATGATTCGAAAAAGTTAACGATGAATCAAAAGTCAGGCCAAGATTTTTAACAACAGTGGCTGTAGGAATATTTTCATTGTTAATTAAAACAGTAAAGTTATCCAGGCCTCGCAATTGAGTTGATGTTCCAAATAGAATGTTTTGGCTTTTATTAGGATTAACTATTTTATGGTCCAGTCATGGATTAATTGTAACTCATTATTAATAACTGCTGTGGCAATATTTAAATTAGAAGGCTTAAAACTATAAAGGAGTTGTAAATCGTCAGCGTACATATTTAATTTACAATTCAAAGGAATTCTCATGTTAAACAAAGGTGGTTACATTAGCCAATAATGTTGAAGAACTAATCCCCTTTTGAAATCCTGATCGATTTATAGGAATTATTGAATTTTACACAACACAATATTCAAACAATTGATTAAAAATAGCTGATTCAGCAATCTTGAGAGGAACAGAGAGCATACTGATTGGACGCAGATCTTTCAACTGTTTTGGATTTTTCTTTTTTGGTAATGGCCTAATACAAGCAACTTTCCATTGTTCCGGTAACTGACCAAACTCTAATGAAAAATTTATTATGTGTGTAAGTGGCGCCGATACCCATTTAACCGACGACTGAAGCATTTTACCAGAAATACCATCTGAACCCATTATATGAGATTTTTGTTTCATAATAAGATCTTGAATTTTATTAATATCTGAAGGTCTGTATGTAAAATATAAATTGCTCTTATATTTAGAATTATAAAGGTAAGAGATGTAATCTTGGTGTAGAGTAAATGAAATAATTATTAATGAGAGTAGCATTACAGATCTCGTCAGGAAGATTTTCATTTAGTCTATCACTTAGAACGCCCCACGATTTTAATTTTGACCATTGCCGTAATAATTACGAATGTCACAAAAAAATGTTCTATGTGTAGCATTTTTCCTTTTTTAAATCTTAGCCAAGCCTTATTTTTAAGTTTTCTAATTTCGCATAAGGTATCAGTAAACCATGGTTCTCTTCTTTTAGAAGATTTAAATGTACACTTCTTTAATGGAACATGTCTGTCGAAAAGGCTCATGATAGATTCATTGGAACATTTTACTTTTACCAATAAAAGAATTAGTATTATAAATTTGATTCCAATCTATACTGTCAGCATCACGGTTAAAACATTCCGAATTAAAATTACGGTAGCATCGATATCCCTTTACAACAGGTTTAGGCACGTTATCTTGTTTCAATATTAAAATTATTATCTTGTTGTTAGAAAAATGACTGGAAAATTTTCATGTAGTGAACAAATTGATATGTTGTTAGTGTTGGGTTACTGCGAAGGAAATTGAGAAGTGTGGAATAAGAGGATATTTCCTAATTGCGTCGTTCCACATCAAGAAACATTTTGCAACATTGAAAGAAGGGCTCGAGAAACAGGAATGTTTTCGTCAAGAATAGAACAATTTAAACAGAGTTCAAGATGACAAATTTATTTTGCGGAGAATGAAGTATAAAACTGTCAGTTTTTTGTTAAACAAGACATTAACTTTCTCAAAAAATTCTGCTCATAGATGAAACTTGTTTCACCCGCCATAGAAACTACTAATCTTCATAATTCCAACCAATAACTCCTTGACATTTTCATCGTGAGTTTAAAATATACGTTTGGTGGTGTATTATTGATAGATTAATTAGCCCTGTAAAATCAATTCGCTTAAATGGCGAAAGTTGTTTGGAATTCCTTCAAAAGACTTCCACTTTATTGCAAAAGGCTCTACCACTGGATCTCAGTTTGCAATTTTGGTTTAGGCATAATAGAGCACAATCTTATTTTAGTATTATTGTGAGAGATTTTGTAAATACGCAGTTTCCAAATAAAAAGATAAGGCGGAGAAATAATTGCCTCCATAATTCCACAACGCGATCATCGGACCTAAACAAATGTGATCATTTCCTTTGGGGAACGGAATTGGAAGACGGCTTTGTGGTTCCGATTGGAAACTTTGAGACTTGGAATATTACAGCAATATCTATTTTACAGTACATAATGCAATGGAATAAATCTATTTTTTGAACTAAAATTTATTACACGTTTAAGAAAATACTTGCAAATAACTTAAACAAACCTGTATATATAGTTGTGATGAATAATATATTTTCTTAACTTTCGTAGCCTCAGTTTGTCGTCTATTGCTTCATCTCCAGTAAAACTAGTTCCAATGCGTATTAACCTCTTCTTGAGTATTTCAAATTGCGTCGCGCAGAGGTCCATCATCAATATATTCAAAGTGTCCATCGTGATATCAAACCAAGTAGAACTTAAAAGCAAAGTCATTTCAAAAAAATACACTGGAATGTAGTAGTCCTTTGGATCAAAGGGAAACCAAAGCAAAAACAAGAAATTTTTAGAACCATAGTCTCCAAGCAATGGATACACAGCGTGAACTGAAGCAGCTGTGGCTGACTTTGCTTTAAAAATATTTGTGAAGAGTCTAGAGTATCTGAAGTTACGTTTCAATATATTTTCTTCTTCTTCTGTCTCGAGTTTGGTAAGTATTGGATTCTGCAACATATCTTCCAGTTTGATTAGATTCTTTCTGTAGAAAAACAAATTCAGTATCTTGCCCAAGTACGCCAGTATCGTCATAAGGAACGTAACGGTTTCAGAAAGTTCAGTTATATTGGTTAAATTCAGAAAGCTGTGTATGCAAGCAAGAATAATATATAATATTGTAATACTCAGAAAATAAGTTGCTGATATCGTGTGCAAGTGTTTGTATTTGTTTCCTCTTAGGGGGTAGAATCCTGCAATTTTCAATGCTACCATTTCTGTATTAAGAAACCCCAGAAGATCCGCATGCTGCAAAGTGAGACAAAAAAAAATAAAAAGTATGTATTATTAAATATATGTTTAATTTTAGAAAACTACTTTGCACTTAGGTACATTTTTGTCTCTATTTATTTGGGTATTTTGCCAGCTGTGAGAAAAATTAATGATAGAATTGGCCAAGGGATATTTTTATGAAAATATTTTGTCCAACAAATAATCTCACATTGAAACAAAACCAAATGAAATAAAACTTATTTTCGTTTGCGGAACTGAGAACGTTTCGTTTTTAATTTGTTTTGACAGCTTCAATTTGTTTTTCATTTCTTTTCAATATAATGATAATTGTTTTAACAAAGTTACCGCGGTAGATTAGTCTGTCGAGCATGCGGTAGCAAGCGTTTCTCGGCCAGATTTCCTATTCTGGTCCGGGTTCGATCCCTGGCGTCGGCGCTGGCAATGTCGATGGATAATGGGTTTTTGTCGGCGTTTTTTCAAGTATAGCCCCCTCTTCCTCTTCGTCTTGGAGGTTGTCTCATTTCTGTGGTGTGTTTTATGTTTTTTTTTAAATGTGGTACAAATACATGTCGTTGAAAAAAAGTCCATAAAATATTAGTTGTTCTAATGTTAAATTTGTTAACTATTCTCCTTAATTTCCAATAATAAAAAATACATTATATTAATTAGTATTTTTTTTTATGAATTTGGATTATTAAATGTTATGAATTTATTATTAAAAATTTCATAATTTGTAGAAAGCAATTTGGCCGCAACTGCTATAATACTAGGGAAAATTATCTTTTTTCGAAATTTCGCTTATACAGAGTGATTCAGTCATAATGTCATTAATTTTAATCACGTATTCGGAAGACTTAATAAAGACAGAAAATCGGAAAAAAAAATGTTTACTCGACTTTTAAAAATGAAGGAAATCAACCCATAACTCCCACTAAGAAGGCGGCCCTGCCAGATGCCCGGATGCTCGGAAAATTTTGTAACGTAATGTCACGAACAAATCGTCAGCTGAAGCGAACAGCGTTGCCAAGTTCACATCATAATCTGTGGTTCACATTTAATTAATCCGCTTTAGTATACGGATACATATGTACGAAACCAATAAAATGCAAGTAAATAAAGGATCATGCTGCATTTTATTATAACTAATTTTAATAATTGTATTAACTTAGTGCAAAATGTTTTAACAAGCCTGACTTCTCGAAGTCAACTTTCGTTAAAAGAAAATAAATAAAGCAGAGGTTTGTAGGCACACTGTATTTTATCAAATAAAAAAAGTCGGCACACTAAATACCCGAATATACAAAATACACTACACACGGTTACAAAACCATTACCTAACAATTTAAAGCGTTTATTCAAATCTACCACCCTCCATATCTCCCGCATTTTTCCCGCAAAGGAGTTAACATAACACATTTTCAAAAAGTTCAAGCTTTAGAAGCAGCTGATTTCCCCAATCGTCTTGAATTTTGCAATTGGTTCCTAAGTGCAGCAGAACTTTATTAACAAAGTGCTCTGGACGGATGAATGCTGTTTTACTCGTGCTGGCATTTTAAACAGGTAAAAAACATAAGTATTGCTTTCTCAAAAACAATAAGTGCCTACCTAGGTTACACCAAAGTTTAGATTTACACTAAAGTTTACATTTATTATGTAAACTTTGGTTATACGCAACTGCATATTGAATAATAAATTGAAATACTAAAACTGTGTATTATTTAACATAATAAATTATAAAACGTGAAAACGTTAATAATATTAAAAATGATAAATTGTAATAACCGTACATTCGAAAACAATCATCCCTATTCATTACATTCAATTTGATGACACGATTTTCCTTTGATAAAAGACCGACAACTTTTTGCTCTACTTTGCATGGAATACGATCCTACTACAGTTCGTATTAGTCTAGGAGCCAGATCAGGTTCCGTGTACTAGCTATAAAAATAAACTTTTTACAGCCATTTAAACATTTAATTTGTTGATAACAATTAAACTGACCACTTTCAGGCTTTGCGACCAAGTTTTTTGGATTCAGGAGGTCAAAATACTTTAGAATAAGTTGTTTGCAGCCGTGGCACTCTGGTTGGCAACGGAACTCTGTCTGGCTCCTAGACTAAAGTACACGTGCAAATTAGAAGGTTATTGACCTCGACACAGGTTAGCCTAGGTCGGAAACACGTACCGAGTTGTTTATTTGTCTCCGTCCGATTGTATTTTTATCTTCTATTACTTACAGTCAATATTTAAATACTACATACATTTCACCCTCTCTTTATAATTTATCTAGTGAGTGTTGGTTTTTTATGTCATTATTTCTGTAATGAAATTGAAATGGTTATGAAATGAAATTTAAATTATTTGAACTCTTGGGGTTTTGTAACTTCAATATTAAATTTTATTTAAAGTGAAACAGAGCTAATTTCTTTGCAGCCATAATAGTCACATTTGGTCAGATGAAAACCCGCACACTACTCGTCGGTTTAGCTTTCAGAGGAGATTCGGTGTCAATGTATGGGCAGGAGTATATGGCGATCGTTTAATTGGGCCGCATTTTCTACCTGTACATCTGAATGGGCCGCGTTACTTTCAATTTTTAGTAGAAGGCTTACAGGAAATTAAAAAATTATCACTATGATGTTAATAAAAAATTATTTTTGGCAAGTCATGCCAAAACCTCGAGGTTCGAGGTTCTTGCTGGGCAACAATAACAATTTAATATGTTGATTGCATAATTATAAAAAAATAATTTATAGCATTTTAAATTATTATCGGCTGACGTGAGCAAATCGTTTATTTATTGTCTTTATATGTGCGAAAATATATAACTATGGCAACATTGCATCTAGGTCGCTTTGTTCATATCGTAGCCGGCTGACGACAGCCGGTCAGTAACAGCCTGAAAAGGGGGTTAAATAATGATTTGAAAAAATTNACATACATTTCACCCTCTCTTTATAATTTATCTAGTGAGTGTTGGTTTTTTATGTCATTATTTCTGTAATGAAATTGAAATGGTTATGAAATGAAATTTAAATTATTTGAACTCTTGGGGTTTTGTAATTTCAATATTAAATTTTATTTAAAGTGAAACAGAGCTAATTTCTTTGCAGCCATAATAGTCACATTTGGTCAGATGAAAACCCGCACACTACTCGTCGGTTTAGCTTTCATAGGAGGTTGGGTGTCAATGTATGGACAGGAGTATATGGCGATCGTTTAATTGGGCCGCATTTTCTGCCTGTACATCTGAATGGGCCGCGTTACTTTCAATTTTTAGTAGAAGGCTTACAGCAAATTAAAAAATTATCACTATGATGTTAATAAAAAATTATTTTAAATAATGATTTGAAAAAATTTTTTTTCAGCTTAAATATGCATTTAATTTTTTTTTAATCACGCCATAAATAAATGCAACGGTATAGGGTTTTTTGGCTTGATAAACCGTTTGTTAAGGAAAACAAATACACAAACCGGAAGTCGATATCTTTTTTTGTTTTCAAGTTACTACTAAAATAGTGAAGTTGTGCTAGAACATCCTCCTTTATTTAGTTGTCTAAAAAACATTGACATAGTCCAAGCCGTATTTTTAATTTAGGTTATATAGGTAAGCAAAATTTCGAAAAAACGACAATTCTCTGTAATACTACAGCAGTTGCACCCCCTAGCGATGAAGTTACAAACTTGAAAATATTTTAAATCAAATTCTTTGGCCGTATTCGTTAATACATCTTTTACCCCATAATCGTCCCACACAGCACATGACGTCCCTGGGATATCCTCATTTAGTCCTATATATATCCTAATCGGGGATCTGAGTCCTCAGGATATCCTCATGATATTTAAATAAGACAAGTAGATCCTATCAACATCCTAGTTGGGGATATCCTAGGTAAATCCAGACAGGATGTCCTGGAAAATATTCTATGAAGATATTAAAAGCCGAACAATCTCCAATTTTGGGATATCCTAGGCAAATTCTAGAGTGATCCCATCCTGGGATGGTTCTTGGCTTGGCACAGTGCATGGTGCATGACGTATGACCCGTATCTCGCCATTTTCTGCGTTTCTTTGTTTTATAAGTGCGTGACTCAATGACGTTTTTATTAATTTGAAAAGTGGAAAGTGAAATTTAAAGCTTGTTAAAATAGTTAAGTGACGTGCATCAACCACCTGCTGGTAGAAGTAAGTATTTAAACTACCTTTGGTTTTAAGGTATTAATATCATAGAATGTATTAACTAATTTTGTTCTTACTGTTTGTATCATGCAATAATTATATAATGCCTAAAGAACGCATTAAAAAAACATGTTTTCAAATATTTTTTATATAGAGCCTAATACCATTCAAAAATTAGTATAGTTTTTATCACCATTTGTAATAGATATGTGTATATGTGGTATCAACAAATCTACATAATATGTTCAAATCTATAATTTTTAGTTCTGAATGTGTTGAATATAGGTGTTTTGACAAAGGATTGTAACCCATAAATGTAATTAATTTATTATAGTTCTCTGTCTGTAATATTTGTACCAACATTGTGAGTTATAAGGATTACATATTATAAATCGTAGGCAGAATTACGTATTATCTATTAGAATAGCTTAAATTTGATATCAACAGATTATAATGCGTAGGTCATGAAATTAGAATAGTTTTGTTAAATGTATTTAATGAAAATTTTTGTTTTGTCACTTGTCTACAATGTAAATGTATTATTAACATACCTTTTCTACAAATTTATAGCTGGAATTTCACAAGGACATTACACAAAAAATTGCCCAGAAAAAGATAATGGAGAGAGCATTAAAACATGCCACGGCATGCAAATGAGAGACTATAAAAATCACATAAGGAATAGTTATACATATAATACAAATAATAACTTAGTGGTGTAATAACTTTGTTTATATTCTGTAATAAAAAAGTTGGTTATATGTATCATAGAAAGAGTTGATTANTTATTAATTTGAAAAGTGGAAAGTGAAATTTAAAGCTTGTTAAAATAGTTAAGTGACGTGCATCAACCACCTGCTGGTAGAAGTAAGTATTTAAACTACCTTTGGTTTTAAGGTATTAATATCATAGAATGTATTAACTAATTTTGTTCTTACTGTTTGTATCATGCAATAATTATATAATGCCTAAAGAACGCATTAAAAAAAACATGTTTTCAAATATTTTTTATATAGAGCCTAATACCATTCAAAAATTAGTATAGCTTTTATCACCATTTGTAATAGATATGTGTATATGTGGTATCAACAAATCTACATAATATGTTCAAATCTATAATTTTTAGTTCTGAATGTGTTGAATATAGGTGTTCTGACAAAGGATTGCAACCCATAAATTTAATTAATTTATTATAGTTCTCTGTCTGTAATATTTGTACCAACATTGTGAGTTGTAAGGATTACATTATAAATCGTAGGCAGAATTACGTATTATCTAGTAGAATAGCTTAAATTTGATATCAACAGATTATAATGCATAGGTCATGAAATTAGAATAGTTTTGTTAAACGTATTTAATGAAAATTTTTGTTTTGTCACTTGTCTACAATGTAATGTATTATTAACATACCTTTTCTACAAATTTATAGCTGGAATTTCACAAGGACATTACACAAAAAATTGCCCAGAAAAAGATAATGGAGAGAGCATTAAAACATGCCACGGCATGCAAATGAGAGACTATAAAAATCACATAAGGAATAGTTATACATATAATACAAATAATAACTTAGTGGTGTAATAACTTTGTTTATATTCTGTAATAAAAAAGTTGGTTATATGTATCATAGAAAGAGTTGATTAAATATATAAGTACATGTGAAATTTGCTTTTTAAGTTTATATTTATAATGTGCAATGAATAAAAAAATTCAGTTTAATTTTATTTTTTTATTCAAGAACTCAGTTTAAAAATAAGTGCTGTTAAAGTTTATATTTTATTCTCATGAAGTACTTTAGGTCTTATTTGTTCCAGTTTAAAAAAATGCCTCAAACGCCTGTTTTATGAATAATATGAACCATTAATATGTATATCTAAATAATTTGGAGATGTTTCTGAAAATTTGTATGTAGTCTTAAACAGAAAAATATCTGCCGGTGGCTATGTTACAGAATTTTCTCGTCAGATTTTCGAAAGTGGGTGAGTAAAATGTTTAAAAAATACATACATGTATCAACGATGGAATACTTCTTGCAGAAAAATGTTAAAATGTCTTTAAATCTCCTGAAAAGAGAATTTTAAAACTACCCTTAACGTATTTATGACGAATCTAATCAACAGATCCAAAATATTGTATTGTTAATTTTTATTCCAGTAGTATTCAAAGATAAATTATCAGATTTTCCTATACATTTTTTTGTATGTCAATATTTTTTTTTGAATAAAAAATATTAGATACCACCCTGTAATTTTTTTTTAGCCCAAGAAGTACTAAAAATGTGCTGTACATAGCCCAGCTAATGTCCTGAGGACATCAACAGTAAAGCCTACGTTGTCCTCATTTGATCCACTGATAACCTGATTATAGCCCGGCTGATGTCCTGAGGACAACAACAGTAAAGCCTAGGTTGTCCTCATTTGATCCACTGATAACCTGACAGTGTCCTGTATATAGCCAGGCGGATGTCCTCAGGACGTCAAAAGCAAAGCCCAGGCTGTTCCATTTGGATGTCCCTGGTACATCCTAAGGTGATCGTGTACCTATCCGAGGATATCCTATATATCCTGAAAAGTTATCCTCAGTACATCCTCAGTGTTGTGTGGGGTAGCACGTCTATTTCCCTATATACAGCCCCTCCGTACCGTTAATGGATCACCCTGTATAAATTATATTACTATTTGTCGTATTGTCGAAGGTGTAAATAAATATTTGTATTATAGAGCCAAATTGATTTCTACACATTATGACGGACAGATTGTCAAAACTACTTATCGAAATGCGTAATAAACCTATAATAGTAACAAGTATTTTTTTGTTCGTTTGTTTTCTGTGTGAAATTTTTAGCTAAGCAAAACTTGTGGCATAAAAGATAATGGTCCTTTTGTAAGGTTTTATGTCAATTTTGTAGATAGATAGATTTTAGACAGTCATGCAAAATACCTAAAAACATATTTCTGAATTTTATTATAAATTTCCTTAACTACTTTTTTTGACATAGTCCTTTTTTATCGAGATCTAGTGTTCTACTACTGTTAAAAAAATTGTGAATCACTCACCAATTTCATTTTGCTCCTTCTGAAACATAGAACAAGTATGGCCTAGCAAAATAAGGAAGCTGCTTATATCCTAAAGTTTAAATCTGAAATATTAAAGCTAATATAAAGCAAGCTATTATCTGAAATACTAATTACATACAGCAGGATTCTTACTCCAATAATTTATTAATTACTGCTGCTAGATTACAAGAAAACTAATTATACGCGCATTAACAACAATTAGCAATAATTAAGTTGCAAGGGTCTGATCAAAAATTCTCTTTTACTGTTGATTATCTCCTTAAAGGTAACCTACAATTTTAATGTATGACTTGAACATGTAATAACTATTTTCTAGTCGATATTTCAGTTGCTATTCATGTTAAAATGTTAGCAATTAATTACAGTTATTGTTGATAACCGATGACAATTCTATGTTCCACTGGAAAACTAAAAAAAGTTAGTAAATACCTACGAAATATGAATTAATTTTCAAAACCTGAAATTGTTATTGATTTAAAAAACCTAACGTTTATATAAACTTAAAAATTAATAGCCAAGAAACAGATACATCACAAGAAAGTTAATAAAGCCATGCGTAGTAAGTTGATAAATATAGATTATTTGATTTCATAAGCATTTATCTAAAGAAAATAGAGTTGATTTACGTTGACTGAATAAACTGGGATACACATACAATATATACTCATTTAGAAAAGGGATCAGATTTCTAGATTTTAAATTGTGGTCATAAAACCAACGACATCTGTGGGGTACCTTCACGACTAACATTCAGTTTTAGGCGAGAAACCTTCAGTTACACGCAAACTGAGTAGATCATTCATTTAAAAACCCTAGATGTCGCTAGTTGTATAAATATAAGTACAGGTCTTGTATTGTATCTCTATATTGATTTCGACATAGAAAGAATTTGAAAAATCTTCACTGCAGTTTGCAAATACCGATGATTATAGGTCTGTTCCAGCAAGAGTCAAGGATTGGTTCCGAACCGTTCGAAATGTTTGGCCAGTTAAGTTCTAAATATGTCTTCAGTGAATATATCGCAAGAATTAGTTGGATGCACATTTCGAACGGTTCGAAACCAATTCCTGACTCCTATTGGAACAGACCTTATGTTGGAAATATATAGAAATATATAAATGTATACTCCTTATTACCACAAAGAAAGTTCTAGTTTGGATTTAAGCTTTAACTGCTTACAAAAAAAATTAGATACTATACAGGGTGTCTCATAATTAGTGTCCAATAATTTACCACTTGATTATATTGCCAAAAAATAAGAGTATCTTTTCATATAAACATGAGTCGAGAAATGCTTTCTAAAGGAGCTACGCCCCCCTAAATGGGGACTCAAAAAATTCATTTTTTTTAAATATTTCCGAATTGGGTTGGAGAAAAATTATGAATTTTGACATCGTGAATGCTCATTAAAAGTCGAAATAGTTCATCATAAAATTTTTCAAAAATTTTAGTCAGGAGCGTCTCAATTGGGGGGGGGGGTCGCCAAAAATTTGCCCCAATTTTTTTGCTTGTCGAAATTTTCAAATTCAGATGCCAACATATGATAGACCCTCATTTCCTCTACAAAAAAGGTACTCTTTGTTTCTTTCAATAAAATGCTCCATTTCCGAGAAAAACGGATCTAAGAATTTCATTACATACAATAGTAAAATTAAAAAAAAATTTCTTGAATAGCTAAAATGGCTACACGTGCCATTATGAATTTTGATATGTAATAAGCAACGTGAAAAGTTCTTAGAAAATGTTGCTATTTTCAAATTTAAACAGTAAAATTTGATAGATTAGATCTGAATTTTCTATTAAAAATGGTAATGTTGTTTCATATCGAAAAAGGAATCCCTTTTCGAGAAAAATTAAATATGTTAACATTTTCCAAAGTGTGCTTTTCTAAGCACATAAATCCGTTTTTCTGGAGCATTTTATCGAAAGAAATAAACGACTCCCTCAATTGAGACGTACCTGATCAAAATTTTTGAAAAATTTTATGATGATCAACTTTTAATGAGCGTCCACGATGTCAAAATTCATAATTTTCCTTCAACCCATTTAGGAAATATAAAAAAAACGAATTTTTTGAGGCCCCATTTATGGGGGCGTAGCTGCCTTAGGAAGCATTTCTCGACCAATATTTATTTGAAAAAATATTCTTATTTTTGGCAATAGAATCAAGTGGTAAATTATTGGACACTAATTATGAGACACGGTATAAGCGNTCGAGAAAAATTAAATATGTTAACATTTTCCAAAGTGTGCTTTTCTAAGCACATAAATCCGTTTTTCTGGAGCATTTTATCGAAAGAAATAAACGACTCCCCCAATTGAGACGTACCTGATCAAAATTTTTGAAAAATTTTATGATGATCAACTTTTAATGAGCGTCCACGATGTCAAAATTCATAATTTTCCTTCAACCCATTTAGGAAATATAAAAAAAACGAATTTTTTGAGGCCCCATTTATGGGGGCGTAGCTGCCTTAGGAAGCATTTCTCGACCAATATTTATTTGAAAAAATATTCTTATTTTTGGCAATAGAATCAAGTGGTAAATTATTGGACACTAATTATGAGACACGGTATAAGCGGTTATATCAATTGATGATGGCTTCAACTTATTTCCTATAGGTATTTTTTCTTAAAGTAATTTGATATATTTTTTACAAGATATTTAGAAAAATATATACCATGATTCGAGTGATATTTTTCATTCAAAAATAAGCAAAAAAGTCGATACAGGATGTTTACGCCTGGTATATTTTTTCAAAGCATTTTTCCAAACAATTGGAATTAAATAAGAGTGACGATGGCCATTTTTACCATTTGTTCTGATTTATTTCGGGTAAATTTAAATAATAACTAATCTTTAAAAAATCGCACCGGATCAACAGCATGGCTTTCTTTTTGGTAGGTCTACTTCTCAGGCTGAATGTCTCAATCTCGGTTGAAAGAAATGAACCCATTGATGTTATTGATTGTTCTGACTTTCCATAAAGTATCTTTGAGGCTGAAGCTTAAAAAGCTGTAAAATTTCACGTACAGTAAATACAGGGTTAAAGTAAATTCCAAGCCTTCCAAATTGAAGTGTTATAAGTGGTGTTCCTTGGGAATCTATTGCACCTGATTTATACATCTGATGTCATGTACCTGCCAAGTTAGTTTTCAAACGTTCTCTTTATGTCGATGACAGAAAAATTATAGCATCTTTTTATGAACTATTACTTGATTTTTCACGAATTGCCCATTGGAGTTAAAACTGGTTGATTTCCATTAACTTCAATAAATGTGTAGCTTCTAAATTGAAAAGTAATCTTATGTCAACTATTAGCCGAACGTTTAGTGAAGTTGAAGTTTACAAAGATTTTAATTACATATTACTTTTTTATACAACTTTTTATAAATAACTTTGTTTTATTAATATTCATTAATTCAATTAACAATTTTTGGTAGCATTCAATGCTAGTTGGAGCATAGAGCAACTGTTTCTCCTAATATCAGCAGTTAGGAACCTTGTCTGGGTTAGATATCTTTTGAATACTTAGAGTTTTGGTATCGAAGAACTTTATTTGATGTGTTAGGAGAAAATTGCTTGAATTTATTTGAATTATCTTGATACCTTTTGTAACAAAGTAAAAACAAACGTTAATACTTCCATTTTTTACGAAAGACTTATAATCCTTATCATATGGTTCTGCAGTTTGTTAGCGCTGGTCGTAATTTTGAATCAGTTCAATGTGCAATCAGACTTCTACAGAGTGTTAGATCACATGAAGAAAGACAACATATTTTTTTAAATTTTATTTGCATTATAGAAGTTATATCCCATTGACCAAAACATTTTCATTAAAAACAATGATGTATGTCTTCGTAGTCAAACTTACAGTCTGTGTCATGAACATTTTGAATGAAGCAAAAGCAGATCCATGATATGATTTTTGGATACGAAATCTCTCCACAGCTCAGGACACACGTTTTTTGAAATTTCCTATAGATTTTGCTTTCATCTTTAGAAGTTAAAGTAGGTTATTTTTATATTTACATCTTCTGATAAAATGCTTACAAACTAAAACCACAACATTATTCAAGCTTCATAATATTGGAAACTAAAAATAGAATGAATGGACTTACAGCTAGAATTGTACCTACTGCTTAAATAGCTACAGGCTTTAGTAACAAACTATTAAATGAAATTAATGACTTGAATAACAAGATACAAATCAATTTCTTATCAATATACAAGTCAAGATAACAACAAACCAAAATGGAAGAATAATAAAGCAGATGCACCATAATTAACATGGACCTGCTTGAACCTTATTAGTTAAATTTTCAGTTTCATTCTTCTTAATGATTATAGCGAAAACATTTTTTAGGAGTTGTGTGGGTGCCGCTTCGGTGGTACAAAGAAAAATACTCGGGACAAACAGGAAAATCTAATTTTTCATTCACCAAAATACCTGTGGTACAGTAACCTGCATGTTCTATGTAAAATATGTGAGTCAGTTAACAATACAATACTATTTTTAACCTGTTTTGTCTGCAGCTTAAATTATGAGACAATGGCATAATGAAGCGAAGATTAAACAATGCTTATAGAAATTTATTGCAAAGCGAACGTCAATCAACTGTGAAATATGACGTATCCATCATGTTTAATGCGTTTGTTTGGTGTAATAGCTGTATACGTGTCTGTATTCGCAAATATTTTACGGAAACATCATTGCCGAAACCATAAAACATTGACTTTATCTTTTGAAAATATTTAACATCCACAGCTGTGAAGTAAGGATGTTATCTTTGAATTGTTTGTGGTGTAAATCTATTTTACAATTACCTCGTTTTGATTTTATAACAAAGCGAGAATGATTTGCATTTTTTTTATACACTTGAAGTAAGTCTATGAAGTAGCTTAAACAGATTCAAATTTCATTGCAGGACCACCTACTACATTAACATTATTCTTCCTTATCCTTAATGATTGGCATTTGATTTAATTATATCAAAGAGAAGATATTGAATTCAGAATATAGACATACATTTTCCATGGATCAATATTCTTGTTTTATGCTATTTATATCATATTCAACAGAATTATGTTTGCTACGCCCTACTTATTTTACCACAGATGTTTTTTTGTATAAATTAATGAAAATATTTAAGAAATGAGCCCCCACATATCATAAACATAAAGACACATTTTTCTGCCAGAAGACTACTGGAAGTTACTGTAAAACACAATTTTTCCATACGTACAAAGTGTTTCTCTTTCAAGTTCAACTATCTTTTGCACCAAATAATATTGGGATTATACAAGGATGAATTTTAATTGTGTGAACTTTTCTTCATATAAAAAGTTAAAGGTCTGTTTAACACAGGCAACACTGCATATTTAATCCCCTCTTCAGAATCTAACTTAGACAAAATATTTTACGCGTAAATACCACTTTTATTTACTAGTAAGCTTGCAAGGAGTTGTTCTTAAAAAACTTAGAAATCTTTGGAAATACATAAACTTCGGGACACCTCCAATTACATCAATATACCTCGAAAATCTCGTAATACGTCGAAATATCTCGTATGTGTTAAAACACACAAACTGCTTCAGATAGCATATTTAAAAAGCGCACGCAATAGTACCTAACATAGAAAATATAGTACTAACGTAGAATGAAATCTAACATATGAATAATGAAACTGTCATGGCGGCATCACATGTTAGTTAGCTTCCAAAATAAAAGATGGCGCAGATAATGCTAACCCTGTCATTTTGGGTTGGTTGGTAATGCAGTTTGGACTTTGCACGTATTTGAAGTTTGACTTTCGTTATCTTTGGTTTCTTTGGTTATCCTCTGAAAATTGTAAATTATAGTATTGCAAGAATTGTGTTTATAATTATTTAGTGCTTAAGAGTTTTCTATTTGTTATTATATTGTACTGGGAATATGATGGTAAGTTTTAAGCTATATAGTTTTATTAATAACCAAACCGATATCTTTACAATCATTATGTGGAACACTCATACTCATGTTACTTATATTAATCGATTAGAAACAGTCCACATAAAATGTGCATGTAATTACATATTATTTAAGTTAAATATAGATAAAAATAATTATGTGTATGATGGTAAACTCCAACTAATATTTTATTAAACCTTTGATACTTAGATGCTTACAAAATTTTTAATGGTGGTGAATTGCTTTCTTTATTCAGTTTGAGACAGAAATATAGTGTTAATACGAGTATTAAGTTTTCTATGGTTTGAAAGTTCTAAACTATATGAACTATTGAATTTAACCCAATATTGTACAAATATTCGGTTATACTCTCCGGAAAGTGAGATTATTATAACGGTTCATGCATAATTTTTATATTTTTACAGCTTACTTGCCAACTTATCAAGATTATGAAGCAAGTGAATTAAATTGTTGTCGTTTTTACTTACAATTAAATACATAACTAGAAATTGTTTTAATAGTACATGCTTAACAACATTCTGTATAAATCAATTAGGATTTCTTGTAGATACAAAATAAACTTAAAGTGATTAAAAAATGTTTTATTTCCTTATCAAAACCATTTACTAAGTATGTTGGCAAATATCAAAATTTGAAAAATACTATAATATAATAAAATAATAAATAAGAAACTGTCTGTATTTATTTGTGGCATTATAAATATTTGTTATAATTTGGATATTTTGCCATAGTGTGAAGAAAAAAAAACTGGAAAAATAAACCCTAGTACCGATAGGGACAGTCAAGTGTCAATACTGAAAACTTTTGCCTAATAGTGAGATGCCAGAGACATACATCTGCATGTATAAGTCTGGTTACGCATTGGAAAAACAAATACACATCACAATAACACTATGACGTTTCTGAAACCTCTAGTTTCGTTATCAAAGCAGAAGTGTATTAGAAAAGTACTGAATATTAGTTTTTCGCGACATTTTCTGTTTAACTAAATAATCTGTTCTCAAAAGTATTGACACTTGACTATTCCTATTTGTATAAGGGTTTACTTTTAAAATTTTTAAAATATATAGAGGATATAAGTGAGAAGTTGTTTGCATACGATAGATGGCGCTGTATCAGTTCACAAAGTATAAAGTGTTGCCTACTTATTAGGAGCTAAGTAGTAGTAAGCTTCCAAAACGTTACGTGGCGCTGTTTCGCGGTTTATTGGCAATATTAGGGACATTTAATTCTACGTTAGTACTATATTTTCTATGGTACCTAATTAGAACTGTCTCTAGTTCTACTTAGTCTAAGAGGAAAGGGTTTATATTGTACCTGTTTCTAGTAGGATAATCATGGATTATACAATGTTGACGAAACATATGGATATTTTCCTTAATGTACACGAGACATTCCAAGATATATTAGAAGTGTTAAAATTTTTATATCTATTATATAAAAATTTTCAAACAAACTGTGTTTTTGTTTTCGATTTTTTTTTACTTGTATTAAATATGAAATTTATATAAATGTAATATATTAAAAATTCCTCGAAATTTTCCTGTATTTGGTTCAATTAACTCATAACTATTAATTCCTTTTTTATTTAATAACTGTTGAATTTCATCTCTAACTTGATTTTTATATCGGTATGGTATTGGATAAGTCTTTGCTTTAAAATTTTGTACATCTTTTACTTCTATTTTAAGAACATAATTATTAGCTTTACTTGTCTCCTTTTGTATTAACTTTTCATGCTTTCGTAAAATATTTCTAACCCTATATTCATATTTATTATCACAATTAATAATTATTTTATTTATATCATTTATAAATTCTTCATCATTCAACAATTCATTATAATTATCATTATTTATTTCATTATTATATTCATTTTCATTATAACTTATATCATTTACATTAATTCTCCTACATTTACTCTTTCCTACATACTCCACATTAGCTAAAATTATATTTTCTTTCTCCTTTTTTAAACTATACTTTACTCGTAACCATTGTCTCTTTTGTTCTTCATTTCTTTCTTCTGGGCTTATTTTATTTAAATTTTTTTCCATCTTATTAATTTTCTCTTGATTGTTCTTTATTTGCTTATCAATCCTTTCAATTTCTTGAACAATAACATTATCTCGTTCTTGTATCTTCTCTTCTATATTATTGCATACATTAACATTTTCTTGTATTTTCTTGATACATTCTTCTTTATTTCTTTTCGTTTCTTTTATCCATTCTTCTTGTTTTTCATTCATCTTATTTAAATTCATTTCAATTTCTTGTTGGAATTTCTTCTGTTCACTTTTAAACTCTTTTCTAATTTCTTCAAATTTTGTCTCTACTATTTCTATAACCTTTGAAATATTGTCTGTGATATCTGCCTTCATTTGTTCTCTTTGTTTTCTATCTCTTTCTTCTTGCAATTTTCTTTGTTCTTCAAATTCTTTTTGTCTTTCTATTTTTTGTATTTTTTCCATATTTCGCAATGTTTCCATAATACAAGAAATGTCATTATTTCTTTCTTGAAACATTGTTGACTGTTCCCCCTTTCCTTCAATTCCATTGGCTGTACTTCTGTCTTCAGAACATTCTACTTCTTCTGAACTGCTTTCTTCTTCACGTACTTTCCCACTTCGTAAATCCATTATTTACTTTTAATTGAGAGAAAAAAATATATTTATATTCAACACCTATTTTATTCTAAAAGAGCTCTATATTTTTAAAGAGCCCCACGTTGGGCGCCATTTATCATAACTATTATGATATTAGGATTTAACAAAACTTAATTATTTGTAATCTTTTCAATTACAATAATAAAAGCAATAACAGAATATAATTTGATTATTTATCAAGTCCTTTACTTCAATTGATTTTTGTTTATTTGGGAACTTTCATTTATTTATTTTATTTTATTTTTTTTTTTTATCTTATAACTTTAAGTGACTTGATTATTATTCTTAAAAAAAAACTTCTAATAATTGAAACAATAAATCTCTTCCCTCAGGAGCGGTTCAAAATTTCATAAAAAAAAATCAAATGCTTTCAACAAAATTATCTACAGTATATTATCAATATTTTTTATTACAACACATAAAATGAATCACCAATAATTATAAAAATGTTTCTTGGAAAATTAAGTTAAATGTTTCTGACTGACTATATATCAATAAAATTTGGTTTCTAAATCATAGCATGGACTATAATTTTTTTTAACTATAAAAAAATTTTTTTTTAACCAAAATTTATTCATTATTTACATTTGCTTTTTCTATATCTTATATTTACACCTACTCTAACTGTCCAAAACAATTCTTTAGTAGCTAAAATTCGACGTTCGTTTGACTATAATGTTATTCTACTTTGACGTACACAACAAAACTTATTCACTTACTGATTGTCTGTCCAACACCTTTTTTTATGTCCTTGTAGATATTAGACTCCACTTGTATTATACTAATCCTACACTCGGATTCACATTCTATTTAAATTCAAATTTCTTTCTGCAATATTATAACTGCCAAATCCTGAATACAATGATAAATCAACTTCTAAATTTCATCCAACGAAGTATTTTGTAATAATACAGACTGATTTGCTGATTATTCTTTCTTTTCTCTTCCAAATATCAACGTTCTGTCAGAAAAAACTATCTTGACATCTTTTTTCACCACCTTCTCTTCCTTTCTTTTTATATTTAAATTTTCCATTCAAAACCTCGTTACCATACAAACATATTTATAATTTACAACGTTCTTACATATAATAACAATATATTTTTTTTTTAATTTAATTTTCCAAATGATTATTTAATAAGTAATTCTAATAATACTAATAATTTAATAATTTAATTCCATCTTTTTTTTAAATCAATATGATATTTCATTTTATATAATATAACTTTTTAGCATTTCTTGTGACTTATTGTTCAATCACTGTTTAATTTTAATCTTCATACGTAAATAATCTAAGTTTATTCTACATTTAATTTATCAAAATCACTTAAAATCATATGTATTTCAGTATATTTCGTAAATTGTTGCTTATGCGAATACATTTGCGTTGTAATTTAAAAATTTTATCACAGCACAGATGTGTGAAAAAAACCATAATATACTGACAGCAATATTTTTAGCGAACATCTCTTTAGATAGCATGCACATAACGCAAAGTAAACAAAATAGACTGAGTTTGTCTTGAGATACATCTTATTTGCCAAAAACCACGGCTTAATGTTATCCTGTGTTGTTTGAACATTATTACGAAGGACACTGGCCTGATCTGCACTGTTTAGGATCCTTATATCATCCGCGAAGAGGATAAACATGGGAAATGCTGTCAGATCGTTTATATAAATGAGAAACAGTACAGGCCCAAGGATAGATCCTTGTGGGACTCCGTGATTCATAGTTAAGCATGAAGATTTATTTCTATTAAAAGAGGCAAATTGAGATCTGTCACTCAGGTATGATTTAATAAGGGAGATACTATTTGGATCAAACTTATAGTCCGAAAGTTTTTGTATTAAAATGTTGTGGCTCACACAGTCAAAAGCCTTAGTAAGGTCATACGTATCATTAGTAAGGTCTCTATTCTCAAAGTCAACTGAGTGCATCAAGTTGTTTATTGCTAGTGAGGTGGACCTTTTATTGCGAAAGCCAAATTGACAGGAGTGAAATAAGTTGTTTGATTCAAAATATTCGTTAATTTGATATTTTAGGATCTTTTCCAAAATGTTGGATATAATTATTGGATTGAAGGAGATGGGTCTATAGTTAGACGGGTCGTCCATGGGTCTCTTCTTATGAATAGGAATAATTTTTACTAGTTTAAGAATTCCAGGGGTGTTCCCTGGTATTCTTACTGATTCATTTTGGACATATTTTAGAAATGAGATAAACATTATACTATCGAAATAACTTTCGGTATACGATGTTCTTTTGGTGGGATTATGTTTTTTTTTACTAGTAGTGTGTCCTTTCTGCGAGATACGACAAAATATTATTCAAGATTTTCATAATGAAATGAGTGTGCCGAATTTTAGTGTCTCATGAATACTTATAGAAAAATTTTAAATCAAGAAAAATATCAAAGTAGGCTTACAAACAATAAATAAAAACAAATATTCAGGCTTTCATTCCGAGAAATTTCTTAAATAACAGTTTGTGGTATTCTATAAGAACCCATCAATCCCAAAATTCATTATCTCCAAAATCCGTAAACCCCAAAACCCATGAACCTCAAAATCCACAGACCCTAAAATCTATCCTCCTCAAAATCCACGGACAAGATATAGGTATTTATAGGTTTTAGGGCAGGTGTTTATGGGTATAGAGTTTAGGTGTTTGCGTGTTTTGGGGTTTATGTGTTCATAAGTTTTAGGGTTTTGAGGGTCATTAATTTTATGTTTTTCTGTTATTGGGTGAATGGGTGATTTGATTAGGTTTATTATACAGCCAAATGTAAACGAAAGAGAGCCATTTTCAGGAACTGCGTCAAGATTGTAGAAAAACGCTCTGACCCGTCGATTTTAGATTAAAGGGGGACATTCTTTGCTGGTATTTTTGACTCCGCCACTTTCACCCCCAAGCAAAGGTAAGCATCACCCCAAAATATTTAAATGGTATTGGGCGTTGAGTAATCTTTCTTTTGAAAGCTCTTGCAATTCTCTTTACAACAGACTTTATATTTTATAATTCCGCCCAATGCTTTGAAAAAAATTTACATTTTAAAACTTAAATTATGTTTAGTAGATGAGCGCCCGCTTCCATACAAGAATAAAGATTTTGTTCGAAACGTTCGCGCACATTCCGAAGCATTTCCGGAGTGATTCGACGGCATTCCTCGACGATTCTTTGACGCAAATCTTCCAGCGATGCTGGCTGCGTCTTATAGATTTTACTTTTTATGTATCCCCACAAAAAGAAATCAAGGGGCGATAAATCCGGTGATCGTGGAGGTCACTCAATGCTGCCTCTTCTCCCAATCCAATTCCGCAGAAAACGTGGGTGCAAATACTGACGGACAATTAACGCATAATGTGGAGGAGCACCGTCCTTTTGAAAAATCCAATGATCTTCATCATACTCTGGAACATTTTCAATAATATCAGTCAAGGCAGGGTCAATAGCGTCTTCCAGTAATTGCAAATACATTTGGCCAGTCAAATTATCAGGTAGAAAAAAAGGACCCACCAGCCGGTCACCGAAAATTCCAGCCCATACATTTAATTTTTTCCGGATGCTGTGTATGCACCTCGTGAAAAACTCTTGGGTTAGAATCGGACCAATAGCGGCAATTGTGACGATTTACCGTCTCGTTCAAGAAAAAACTGCATTCATCAGAAAAACAGATGTTAAAAAGGAACTGTGGTTCGTTCCTTGCTCGCACGGCGGCGGTCATAATCATCTTCATGAAGTTCCTAGGCTAAATGTATTTTGTATGGATGGAATTTATTCTTCTTCAAAATGGTACTTAATATAGGATCAAGATGAACTTGTCCCAAAACTGCAACTTCACTAGCTTCATTAACTATAGGTTTTTCAATTTCTCGTTTTTTATTGGCTACGTTTCCTGTCTCTTAAAATTTTTTTACTAACTCTAGAACATACTTCCTCCTGACATGTCGATCGTGATGTTGTTCATTAAATAGCTGAGCTGTTCTATTCGCACATTTATTGTTCATAAAGTAAAGCGAAATGATATCTACCCTTTCCGCAATGAAATAAACCATAGTGTTTAATTTTTAAAAACAACCAACGCTTCCAAATAATACTAGAAAATAATTTGGAATCCACTAATTTTACGTTCATTGTGTGTGTATAGCATTCATTTCTATTTTTACAATTGTGATTTTTGTGACGGGTATGAACGTTTTTTACAATCTTGACGCAGTTCCTGAAAATGGCTCTGTTTCGTTTTCATTTGGCCACCCTGTATTTGTGGGTTATTCAAGACCTAATGGATTAAAAAAATAGCCTTACCAGGTTTTATATTTTCCGCACTTCCAGTATGAAATATATGACTTTTTAATGTAAATTTCCTTACTTTTTGATCAAAACTCGTATATCGCAACATTCAACTGTTTTTTTTTTAATTGTTAGATGCAACATTTTCTCAGACAGTAGTTTTTTAAAGAAAATCTGTAAAAGTGGATGATGACATCTTTAGAGGGACATAATAGACACAGGAGCTACAGTTAGTAACGTAACCACGTATTTAGCTCTATACTACGTTGAATTACATTAAACGTCTTTAAAATGCAACGCATTGCGTTAAGTCAGATCGAACGTTTCAAATTCAATTCTCGCAGGGCGCCGCATTACGTAAACATCTTCGTTCGAGCAAATAAGGCTTTTCTACATATTTAAATAATCATCGATATCAAAAGGACCGACCGTGACCGCTTCAGAACTTCACACTCGTTGTTCGAAGGGCCAAAGTATACAAACTCGGGCGGTATCTTTGAAAATTTACATTTTCTTCGAATCGTCTAAAAGTTCTGTTGTTAAGCAAAGATGAAGGAATCACTGAACTTGGTGAACAATGATCGAACTTATCAGTTAACTTTTCGTTCAAAGCTTTTTATTATTTTAGTTGCGTTACATTTGCCTTGCTGTTCCTATAGGACAGTAACACTGTTGGATAAAAACATATCTAACAAAAATTATGAATTAAATTATATTTTCAATAAGGTTATAACATAAATCAATTAAAGTTAACGTATACTCCCAATGCTATCTAATTGTAAGTATAATAAAAGCAGTAATTGTTCGGCAGTATACAGGGTGATTCAGAACTTAACCAAAAAAAAAGGATGTACCTACAGGGGATTCTTACAAATACAATTTTGTAAAGAAAACAATCAAAAAGGGCAGTTCGAACATGATTTAAAAACACACTTCTGCATGGCACTGAAAACTGCTCCACTGTAAAACCTGACCTCGCACTATGCGACCGACATTGCGGCAGTTTGATAAAAACGGATAAAAACTTCGCAAGGAAAGAAATAAATAGAATTTTATAGCACTTATTTTATATCAGCAAACTCAACTGCATTTGCCTCTATTGTTATTATTATTTAATAAAATTAATTTGTGGTTTTAAATACCCGATGTTGCAACATATGTTCAAAATTTTGTCTACTTTCTACCTTGTCTTGCTTCACCGTAACACAAATGCTTCACCATAATACAAATGTCTTGTTTCACTATAAATTAAAACGATATCCATCAACTCCGAGTTGTTATACACGCAAGCCATTTTTGACACTAATTACTAAAAAAACTTTTGTAAACGCTATCGCAACGACGATTGTAAAATCGGATTTCGGAGTCGCTGAGGCCACGTGGCTCTCAACGCGTATATTGCGAATGACGCTAGAGACTACAGTTGTCCAGCTATGTAATAGTTGAAGGTATTACAACTTCCAATATTATTTTTCTTGGAAATATGTGCATAAATATCAATGTCATTTTTATTAGGTATACATATAGGAACGTATTGAATTCATTACATTGGCACAAATACCTCCTGATATTAAATCCGATTTTATTTACATAGAAAAGGTGTATTTTCCGAATTTTTAGTACTAATATGTCGTAAGCATGTAAATAAACAAAGGACTTAAGATTTTTGTAAATAATATTATCAGTAAAATAATATTTACCTGGATAATACAGGGTGTCTCATAATTAGCTGCCAACCCTGAACAGGCCGATTCTATGATCAAAACTAAGTAAAAAAGTTCATATGAACATGGGTCCGGAAATGCTTCCTAAGGGCACATGGACCCATTGTAGAGGGAGTAATGGAAATAATTTTTTTGCAATATCTCTCAATCGCGTTGTGATAAATGATTGAAATTTGGTATACACAGCTAAATTTTGATGAGCAATTTGATGGACTAATCTATTTATTTCCACAAGGTCCAAAAAAATGATTTCCATTCCTCCCTCTTCAATGGGTCCCTGTGCCCTTAAAAAGCTAAGCAAAAAATAATGTTCTATTTACGTTATCAATAGAGACTTCCTTCGTGACTAAGTATAAACAAATTGTGAGTACATAACAGTGTCCACACAGAGCAAAAGTCACTCTGAAACTAAATCATATATCTTGTAATATACTTAAACAAACATATTTCTTTCACAAATATAAATACATATATGAGGATAAGATTGTTAGTTAAATCTGCCAAAGTGTATTGGTTGGTTGGAGGTAGTGTCTTGAGTGAGCACTAAGACATGTTTTTTGCTTTACGGGTAAATAGTGCTGCAAAATAGAGATTTGTAATACTAATAGCGTCGACACAGCGAAAGAGAGTTAAGGGTAGGTAACGTGATTTTTAAGATGTGAAAATTATGATGAATTAGTATGTTGCGTTTAAGATTAAATATAATTGTCGATTGCGATGCTTTTGAGTATTGAAAGCGAGGAGAGCGGAGAGCGAGAGAGAATGAGAATTAGCAATTCTTGCAGTGTTGACATAGAAAAAGAGGATACACGGATAGGTAGGTAGTATTTTAGTACCAGCCACAAGCAATAGTGATGCAGTTGATACCTCTCAATTCAAAACAATTTATGTTCACCTGTAATTGCCCAATGTAATATTTTTAAATACTAAGGAAATTGATTCAAGAAGTACGTCATTCCTTTTTGAAATTAAACCAAGAGCTTTAAACCAATCATGTGAAAATCAATCTATAGATCCTGTATACTTAAGCATAGCTGACCTTTCTGGTTCAAGTTTAGTTGTCACACAAAAATGTATTCAATCAAGTCAATCGACTTATCGATCAAAGTTGCTCATAAGATAAACTTTAACTATTTTATTTGATTGGATATTTCTGCCTCAATGAAAATAAAATTTTAACAAATAACCCTCTGCGCCAAACGGGTTGATTCTATAAATCTAATTTTGCCTAACCGAGAAAATAGATAATTCTTCACCACACAATAATTACGATAACACACTGCACAGTTTAAAAATTGACTTAAATGTCAATTGTAACAGTTTCATTCAAAGAAACTGTTCCTTTCAAAGAAACTGTTTCTTTCTTTTGTCAATAGTTTCCGTTTCAGTACGATACACTTTATTTTTTAAATACCTCCAGAAACAAGTCGAGAGGGTTTAAGTCGGGAGACTCTGATGGCCACGGTGCTGTTTCTCCTAGTCCAATGCACCATTGGGCAAGAATCACATTCTTAGTCGAACAGCTAGAGACACATTTTAAGAAGTCCAAGCAGATCATTTCGAAGAAATTCGGGATCTTCAAGTCCATCCATTCAATTTGGCAATTGGAACGATCCACGAATCGAACATTTCTGCCCAAACATTCAAAAACACGGATCTTCAAGTTCACAGACAAATACCTATGTTGTTAATATTATTTATTCAATTTCGTTTAAACAGTTTCATATATAAATTCGTGTTTCACCGTAGACTTTTTGAGGATGTTACTTGTGAAAAGTCCCTCCTTATTGCGGCAAAGCATAAACGTACTGATTGACTGTCTCCACTGGAATAACAAAGTAATCGCAACAGGCTTGTGCTTAATTGCTCTATTGTTATACCATTTCTGAGGGAAACTGAAACACAGAGCAAATTTGAGTTGCACAATATTTTTATTACTGCGATAAAGGTCACCTAGGAGCAACACGGAGCAATTTTCTTTATCAACACTCGGCATATCACAAAACATATGCTGCTTGCTGAATTCGTGCCTGAACTAACACAAGGGGTGTAAATCGGTGATTTTAAGCATTTTGTTGTAACAGATATTCACAAAATATAACTTATAACGGAAAATCCGCTGGTACTAAAGCTTGAACACGCTGTAGATGATAGAAATATATTTCAGCCTCGTGTAATATGTGCCGCATTGTTGATTGGCACTCGTCGAAGTATTTGTCTTGTTCTTTTTTCACAAGATTTAAAATTTGTACAATTTTTTAAATCTTATCTCGGTAGTAGCGAACAAAAAGTATTATGTTGTGGTTTCAATTCTGTTCAAGTACGATTCACTTCAGGAGTCCCGCAAGGTCCCAAATTGAGGCCGTGTTATGAGAGATTCAACGTCTTTTTCTAAAATTCGCTGCCTACATTTTTAGCTGTAGAATTTTTCAAAACGTCAACGTCTATTTTTTCATATACAGTGTGTTTCACTTAAAGTCGGAACACTTCCATATTTAGGATGGCGTTGGCTGATTTTCAAAATTATTTTTTTATGTGGTAGTACTCAAAAAGGCCTACTTTTTGATAAAGTGATCTTTTCTACGGCCTACCTACTATCATTAAGAAAAGACCCTCAAAAATTAAAAAAACATATTAGGCATTTTTTAAGAAACAAATGGATAGCATTTTGGATGTGATCACGCCTCAAAACCCTAAATACGAAGTTTCTTTATTATAGCTTTTACAGGGTATTCACAAAATAGGTACAAACTTCGAAAAATTTCACTTATTGCTGTGTCCTGTATTAACAATGGAAAATATTTTTAAGGTATTTTTTCATAATTTTAATTAATTTTTCCATGCAGTTTCATTGATTTCACTCATACAGGGTGCTCACAATAAGACTACCAAATTATATATAATATTGTTTTATTATACCAGAAATTACTTTAATAACAAAATAAAATTTAATTTTTACTGTTTTCTATTAGTCCACTGTTCAATCCGTGTCCTCTTATTTCTAATAACTCTGCACAACTGATATGGTGTTATTTGTCGACATGCTTGTCCAATTCTATTACATAAATCTTCTGTTTGATACACTTTATTTTTCAAAGTTCCTCATAAAAAGAAATCAAGAGGCGTCAAGTCTGGAGCTCTTGACGGCCACTTAACTAACGGAGTGTTGCAACCTATCCACTTTCTCGGGAAATTCTCATTCAACCAATGACTTACTATTACCGCATCATGAATAGGTGTTCCAGCTAGTTGAAGGCAGAGTTTCTGTCTTACATGAAGAGGAAGTGCAATCCCAGAAATCATTATTTAAAAAATTCAAAAAAATCTCTGCGTTTAGATTAACGTTAAAAAAGAAGGGCCCGATTATTGGGTCACATAAGATCCCACAAAACACATTAATTTTTTTAATTAAGATTTATGTAATAGAATTAGACAAGCATGTCGACAATAACACCATATCAGTTGAGAAGAGTTAATAGAAATAAGAGGAGATGAATTGAACAGTGCATAAAAAATGGGGGTGGGCTAATAGAAAACAGTAATATTTAAATATTATTTCGTTATGAACATTTTTGAGTACTATAGCATAAAAAAAGAATTTTGGAAATCGTCCAACACCATCTGTATACACACATTATTGGGTTTTACTTGAATTTTAACTTTTTAATTATATTGTGCTCGTATTATTTGTATTGTTCCTATTCTCTAATTTGGTTTGACCTGTTTTAAAAGAAAATATTTCACGGCTGCAATAATATAAAATACCATGTGGACGCTTGCTACCTCCATCTCATTACGATTCAGTGGAAAATTTGCCTTTCACGCCCTCATTAATTCAACACGGTAGAGATAGCAGCATTTGTGCTATGTCTATACCCTGAAAACGTTCTACCTGCAATCGAGAAGATGCTAATGCGTTTTGTCTTGCTTCGCTATAAATTAAAGCAATGTCCGTTAATTATGTACTATACGCATAAGTATACCGTTTTTTAAGACTGAAGTAAACAACAAACCACAGTGATAAGAGTACGATGAAACCACAGTAATAACAAATATAAAGCATTCCTCAAATCAAATAGCCTGCAATTGTCTGGAGTAGAGTAAGTACAAATTAAGATCTATTTCGGTAAACACACTACAGTCGTCCAGAAACGTAGTGCTTTTAAATACGATAACTTCAAACAATTTTATCTCGAAATCTGTAAATATTTCTTCTATTTTAATTTTTAATGGCGTATACGTCTTAAAAGTTTTTGTATTCTAAATCTTTAGGAAACAATTTTAGAAATTCAAAGATTTTGATATCGCCATACAGGAAATATTGGTTTCGAATCGAATAAACCAGTTTGCAGTTGCTGGATTGTCTTGGTTCTTGTCAACGTCTCTTCCACATGAAATTGCAAATAAATATCGTCCATTACACCCGCAACATCCACAAGACTAACTAAAGTAATAGGCACAGCAAATTAGCATGCAGGATTCGCATCACAACATGAATTAATTTTCCCGGGCACGAGGACCTCTCATCCAGCACTTAGGTATCATCATAGCCCCTGCAATCTGATGCAAATCCAGTGCAAAGTGCACAACTCCTCCAGAATATGCACGTGTTGTTGTATATTGGAGTTGATAGGCGTGTCGGTCTTCGGTCCACGTCCAATAAGGTAGGGATTCCGGCGTGTGACCGCCCCCACTGGCGGCGTAGCGTTCCGAATTGCAGTCAGTTGAAAACTGTTTCAGGTGCAGGCGAGTAGTTGTGAGTGCGTTTCTGTGAAAAACCGCGGCATGAGGCGTCGCGGCGCGGGACTCCTAGCTTCCGTCGCTCTGTGCACGCTTTTTCTACACACGAATGCTGACTGGTGGTGAGTATACCTTATCATGCTGCCAAAGACTCTTCGCCGATGGCTTTGTTCCGAGCTTGCTGTACCTAGGCTCGTATAAATTTTATGTAAAATTGTACACTAGATCATTGGTTATATGCTGCACGAGGTAGTGTAAAATTACATTAAAAAGTTACATTAAATATGAAATTTTACATTTACATGTATGTACCTATACATAATATGAATTTACGACACCTACAGTATAATTTTACTGAGAAACAGGGATATTGTATACTAAGAAAAACTAATCTATGCATTATATTACGTTGTAACATTTCTACAAAAAGCGTGCATTTTTACGTATTTATATTTCTTCAAGCTGGTATATACCGTACCTGGGTACGATGTATATAAATCCAGGAAAATTAACATTAATTACACCTTAATAGACTTATTGTTACAACAAGTGAAATATTGCTTAAACTAATTAATTAAACAGCTTTCTTATCATACCAGTACAGTGAAAAACTTGACACAACAGGTTAAAATCAATGCTTATAATTATATATGTTATACAATTTCCGTAAATAACAAAAACACGTATTTATTTAAATGACCAAATACTGTAGCTAGTACTTAATTTTACACACGATTTTTAGTAGTCCTTATTCTTTAATGTTTAAATTTAAAAATGAGTTATCAAATTCTTTTCCACTCTCTCAAAAACTTTTGAAGGTTGGTGTTGCTTCTGTAGTTATAAGGAATTTAGTAAATAATATACTAATTTGTGATATTTTCTTCAATAAAATGGGTGTCTAATTTAAATAATTGAGCTATGTACAAAAATATTCCTTTATTTTCTCGGAGGAAAGCCTTATTAAGATCGTTCATCCATGTGAAGATATTTTTTGCCCTATTTCCTTCGTCAATGTGTATTTTGAACCATTTCAAGGGTAACGTCCACTTCATTTGAAAACATTAAACTGAAAACAAAATATAGCGTCAGTAAAACAATAAGCAAAGTAAATATGCAAACGTGACGCTTTCACTGTAAGAAAAATTTGACTTATTTTCACTCAATTTCACTAAATAATGTATCAATTTCTGTTCACACTCGATTGAGTGAAGTTTTACTCTATTAGTATGAGTACAATTAAAATTTTATGTGAAGCTATCAGTTTTTGTTCAGATATTATCGAAAATGTGTAAAATTATGAAAATGCCTGATATTGAATGAAAATGTACTCAATAATTTCACTCAATCGATTCACTCAGTACCTTTTTGCTTTGACTCAGACTGATTTGTTTACAGTGTGTGTGCAAAAGTTAGTCAAAGTTAAATATTGTTAATACTGATTGTTTGATACTACTACAAAGTCATATTACTTACCTGCCTCTGTAATTATATATAATCACCTTATATTTAGGTACATCGAGGTAAATAAAATAGCCATAAGTAGAAGTTGATTAACCGTATCAAAATATCCGCTCTAAATAGGCTCCAGAAAGGCAACGTTGCTGTCGTAAAGAAAAATATTATATTAATGTAACCTATTAGTTGTTAAAAAATGTGTTGGTAACTTTGTATTTATTGTTGCAATCCCATCTTCTTTTTACAGTAGCTGTAGTACAATATTTACCCCATGGAAAAAGTTTCATGGTGGTTGTTAGGTTATCATCCTATGATAACAAGTTTTGTGACAAAACCAGCAAATATATTTTTTTACTTCAAATTACTGCGCCACAAATGAATCTAAACATGTGGTCTGCTAGACCACTAGCATAGCTCATTACACAGTCAGTGTAGCATCACCGGGCGATCACGTGATTAATCTGATTGGTTGAACAAAAACAGGTCAGTGTAAATTCACAGTTTTCGTTCGTATATTTACATCAAATAAATTAAGAAAAAATTCATAAAAGATTAGACGTATTACACTTTAAAATATAACAGTATAAGGTAAACAGTAAAAAGAATACATACATGTAATTAATGTATTATACATGTTCCCAATTCATTTATTTTTGTATATACAAACCACGGGAGATACGTAAAAATCCCATGTATACTTCGACAACTTTTATGAGGATAGATACTGAGTGTACTAAGTTGACTTTTTGTACAGACCATGCCTACTGTCTTCTCTTCTGTATCTGTATACTAAACTCCGATAATGAAAAGGGCTAATTCCCTAGAAATCCGAAGAAAAAGTTTCTATGAGTACCTATATATCCTAAGTGATTTAGTTTCCGAAATACAGAGTTTTAAAATAAAAGTTATAATCCTGCCTGTATAACAGAAGTGTAAAAGATAATTTTTAGACAGTTGGACCACTATAAGAGATTCTAGAAAGATTAATTTTTGACACATGATAAAATAAACAAATAATTGTTTCACTCTATTTATTTAGACATCAGGAAATGGTCTGTCATTTATTTTTTTCAAGCAAATGTAAATCCTTTTTCAAGCAAATGGAAATCCTTGCAATAACATTAAAAAACGGAACAGTTTGACTCTTAACATTCGGCTAGGAACAGCTATTTTAATATTAACGGCAAATTACAAAAATAATAACTACAAGTCGTGAAATTTAAATTCTTATACTTAAAGAAAATAAAGCTCTGAAAGTTAATAATAGTGTTTTTTACATCTTAAATGAACACTGACATTTACTCTTTTTGCTGTCTATTACTATAATTATTACTTTTTAAAGAAACTGACAATAACTTTACATTGTCTCAGTTTACAAATTCGGAATCGGCAGATATGCACTTTCTTTACAACCTTACTGACAGTACTGCAGCCGAAGCACTTCGAATTTATCAGTATTTATAAGTATTTATTAGTGATTCCAAGATACTGGAGCTTTTGTGAAATGTACTGATGACCAAAAGACCTCAATTGGAAGATGCCAATTTAATGAATATTATGATCATCCGGAAAGAAGTTCTTGGGTTAATTTCTGTTAACTGGTACTTTACAAAACAGCTGAAGATTCTTTGTCCAAGGTCAATTCCTTCTGAAACACCATAACAAATTTTCACAAAAACCATCAATGATATGTGTCACAACAGAGAAGTAAATTATCAACATAAGTTCTCTTTAAACCTTTGGATGGATATTACTTTTTGAGATTATCTTATTGGACCATTATTTCTTCCCTGGTAAAAATATATACCGTAAATGGTAAGTTAAGGCCTCTTTGGTCACCGGATTTAAATACTGTAGACATTTCCTTTGAGGACTTTAGTATATGCAACACCGATTGATGGATTTAAAGACGCGTATAGAAAGAAGCGACAAGTGTCATTGGCGACTAGTTTCCGGAAATAAGGTTGCTGTATGTCGATATAAGAGTTTGATTGTTTATGTAGACTCTACTAATATTTCTCCTTATCACATGTTTCGCTAGTCTAATGGTAAATTTCAAAGAAAATTGAGCAACAAGCGTCGACAAGATGAAACTTGCGATCTGATTTTTTAGTGTAGACAGATTGTCATCAGTTTATTATTATCATTCATCACCGGTCACAGCTACGAGTTTGTTATGTATTTCAAATTGTGTATTTTATCGTATTTACCTTTCTTGGTAAATCTGTCCCAGTGGATAAATGAATATTTCTTCCTCCTCCATGAGTTGTCTTCAATAAGGAACCAAGTTCTTTTTTCGCTTACAGTTTTTCTGCTGTACCTACGTAGTTCAACAAAGTCGACATTTATGATGTTCAGTTTGTTGGACCTGTCTTACGAAACCATATAATCACACTGCCAGTATTCTTAAATGTGTACGTTAATCATTATAATTTTTCTAAACAATAAAACATGAAACTAAAGAGTAAGTACATAGCATTGATAAAGTTATTATATTCAAAACGTAGGTAAATTTGTACGTGAGTTTCTTTTAATTAGTTAAGTTTATTGATGTAAATAAATATGTCAGTATGAATATTCTTATTGAATATCCCGTACAAATGCATGTGTTTCAATAGTAGTTTGATTATAACATTGACTAGTGAAACCACCAAGAACGGAAACGTTTATGGTCCAAATTATGGTTACCTGAATTCAAGGTAATCACATTCGGCCCTTTGGGATACCGCCCCAGACTAGGAATCATTAATATTTTAACTAATTGTATCCCCTTTGAGAGTAAGCGTAATATGAAACATGACCTAGGTGAACCATCTAATTAAAGTTAGCTTGTTTCGAGTTAAAACAACACAAAATAGGTTTAATCAGTTTCAGAATGAGGTATACGCCTGTAAAAATGTAGGAGTGGTTTTGGAGGCAGTGTTACAGGCGCTAAAGACATATTGTTGATTGCATAGAAAACAAGGAACTGAGTTTTTCAACTTTTAACTTTTAAAAATTAGTTTTCCAGAAATTTAATACACCTTCAATTGTATTTATATTTTATTAAAATATTCGTTTGTACTTAAATAGAAATATATTTTGAGTTAGTTCTATAAATGCAATAAAAAATAGCACCAACAAAGATTCAAATCAGTTGTAATTTTGTATTAATTCTTTCCGAATTTTTTAGACAAATTTTTTTAAAGGTGCACTTAAACAATACTCATAGGTATGATATTTCTTTCGTTAAAATTATTTAATTCTTTCAATATTAGAGAATTTTTAACGAAACAGATTTTTTTCTGAAGAAAGACTGAAAATTATAAAATAAAAATACATTATTTTTATGATTTTTTATAAAATTGTGAGTAAACAATTACGATTATGGAATTAGGAGTATTTCCTTGATATGTATAAGGAGATTGATAGCAAGGGCAAAAAGTGGAAGATCAACAGATCAGAAGGTGATGGAAAAAAAATTGTTTTTGACATTAGCCTAGAAAACTTTTGTTTATTATTTGTTCACGTGATAAGGTCATTGACTCTGTAACTTTAATGCTAGTGGAAAATTTTTTTTAGTGTAAATAATAATAATTGTTAAATAAGTTTCTATTATCGAAATTTTCAAATACTATGATTTTAGTTGATGGTATTTTATGTATACAGGGTGTTAGATGTTTGACTGAATTAATTTTAACAGACGACAGAGTACATTAAAATAACCAAAAAAACCTTATATGACATGGGTCCTAAACTCAATCATTTCCGATAAAAAATTATCAAAATCTACAATTTGATGTATGAAAGTTCGATTAATTAAGGAATATTGACATAACTGCGTGCATAGAGTACCATAAAATACAATGTTTATTACTTTTTTGAACTTCTTGTAATAAATTTAAAATTCGATAAAATTCATATCGAGCAATGTGACAACGGCGTGGCGGTTTATTAACACGAGATACTAAGGCGTCCAGCAACCACCAATACGCAATTCTGTTGCTATCTGGATTCAACCGTGTCGGAGTGTTTTTTGCGTACCACTATTTCCTTTTCTTGAGGTGTGTTCCAGCGAGTGTGTGAAAATTGGATTCGAAGGTGTCGCGCGTGAATCGAAAATGGTGGTGGCATATGTTGTAGTTTGTTTTGTACCTGTGCGTTTAAAAATTACTGAATTTTGCTTTTTGGTAAGTACTTAAATTATTTTTAATACGTATATAATATATGATTATTTGCACGACGTGAATCTTTGGGTACTTTAATTACATATTTTTCAAATACGTAATTTGATTAAAAGATAAGTTTATGTTTTAAGAGATTCATAATTACTAAAATTCAAGCTAAAATTTAAGCACAACACTATCTTCGTACTACAAAATCGATACATTATATTTTATTTATTTAAAAACTGGAAAACAATTAATTGTCTTGAAATTTACTAAATGTTTCACAATAATAGCTGTTTACATTTTTTACGTAGGATAAGTCTGCCGCGTGTACACGTGGTGCGCATCAGCAGGTTAAGCGCTGTTGTAACGTTGTGATGAAACTCCCCAATATTAATACTCGCTGTATTTTCAACTTTTTTGTTCATTTATGATTACTCTATCTCATACTAAAGTTATGGCAGTCAAACTTCTCACACCCTATACAAATTACTGTTACAAGCATGTTTTGCAAACGAAAAATCGTTTAATTTGCAACAAATTGCTCAGTCTTGCAATGATGATTTCCTCCTATTTACTTTATCGAAATCCTATCTACACTCTGTTTAAACAATCTGCGCAGAAATTGCCAATTGTTGTGCTACCCCATGAGTATGCCAATAGATATTTTACGAATTTCATAATGTTCCGCTTAGTGACGACCTTAGATTACTGTCCTCCCTCACCCTCCTTACTCACCAGACTTGGCTCCTTGCGAATTTTTTCTTATTTCCGAAATTAAAATCAGTGGTGAAAGGAAGCTCTTTTCATACTATTGATGACACCAAAGCAAATTGGTCAGATTTTATAGGCCATTTCAAATGATGCTATCCAGAACTGCTTCGTGAAATGAGAAAAGTGTTTGAAGAAGACAAGGACCAACAATGTATAAAATTAATAATAAAGTTTAAAAAATAAAGTTCGGTTATTTTCTGAACATACCTAGTGTATCAATTCTAGACAATATGTACTTGTCTTATTTAAACTGAATTATTCAGAAAAAAAGTATCCTGAAATGTTAATAATTCCAAAATAGAGCAAAAAGGCATATACTGTATAATTATTTGATTTTAGTTATAAAATTTATTTCAATAAGTACTCTATTAAAACTAGGCATACTTTTTTACCAGAGTTTTAACTTGACGGTTTCCACCGTCCACTTAAATATCTTCTCCGTTCGTTTTAGGCCTCTAACGTTAATTAATACCTTTTTTTAACGCTTTTAACGTATCGGCATTCCTCATTCCACATCAGCTGTAGATAGAAACGCATAGTATAGTTCATTCATCTGCTCTCAGGTTGTACCTGGGCTAAACGGGCGATTAACAAATATTTATAAATCAAGTCTGGCTTTCGACTAAGTGGAATGTCTTGTCAGACATTTGTCCCGGGTTAAATGTTTGATTTTATTTTATTGTCTTAAAAAGACGCATCCTCGGAACGGGTTTCGTGTGGATCTAAGGCTTATAAGGCCGTTTCGAAGCTATTCGGTTCTAGTTTTTGTTTCCTTTCTGGTAAAATATGCTACAATAAATTATGAGGTTCTAATTTACCATCCAATCGTTAATCTATTTTTCGTGGTGTCATTGCTTCCATTTAATTTATTTATACTTCAACAATTCTAAATAAAAATAAAACTGTACTGGCATAAATATGTAAATCATTAAATCATATTTATCTCCAGTGTATCACTTGTAAAGGAACTTTTATCTTTGATCTCCATCTTTTTCAATAGGTGATCACAACAAAGTATGATCTAGTTATACATCTTGTTATTGTTTAGATTTGTTCAATACAGTAGAGATTTAAACCGTAAGGAAACTAGTGGGAACTAATTTAAAATGAGTTGTATTGTACTATTAACAGATGTATTAAAAATATTTAACTGGCTACTGCAAACAAGAGATTTGATTAACATATTAGTTCTAGGTATAGACAAATGGAAGGTGATTGAAGGACGTGATGTTATTCTGATGTTATTAATACGAAACTTTTTTGAAATTACTGGATCGTCACTGGGTTATCAATCAGATTATGCACAGCAACAAGACAGAATAGCAATCGTCTACGACTATTTAAAGTATTAAAGAGAAATTCGTGTGATATGCCAATTTCAGGATAAACACCATCAGCTTTAATATGTGAAAACTTTAGAAGAGACCTTTGTATACGTTCTGTCTTGTCCGATTTTATCGGATGACGGGATCTCCAAGCTATAGATGCATAATCTAAATTTGATCTGACATAAGCATAATACAGTAGCTTCGAGGTATGAGAGAAGTATCTACTGAACCTAGCAATAAAGCGGAAGATTTTCACAATTAATGTAAGGTGGCTGTCAAAATCACACCAAATCAGTAAAAGTCCCCGGTCTTTGAAGAATAAAATTATATAGCTATTTCCTCAGGTAGTAAGACAGATTTAAACACAGACGATTCGCAGAACACTGTTGTTGAATCTATTTTAAGTTATTAAAAGATGAACGGCAGTCATTCAAAGATTCTGTTTATAAATTTTTAGATCACCTGCGTAAAGTAAATATTCAACATCAATAACGTTCACTATATCATTTATGAATATATTAAATAGTAGGGGTCCTAAGTTGCTTGCTTGAGGCAACACATTCACGTGATCTAAAGCCATTGCGACAAGCCAGATTCAACTAATTTCCTCAACAATATTCCAAGTCGATGTTTTACATAAATCTGTGTAAATGACGTCAAACTGATATTAATTGTATAATATTTCAGAAACAAATTAAATAACTATTAGAAGATTACCAGTGATCCTGCGTCTCTTCATAAATCGCATTCATCATAACGTTTTGCTGAGCGATATAGTTGATTATGCAGAATTTCTAGAATTTTGCGCTAATTAAATGTAATCGAAATAGGTCTAAAATTTGATACATCTGATTTTATCGCCATTGACAGACATGACCAGAAGTAACAGAAGTGAAAATTTACTGACCTTTGCTATGAAATGTAGAATACTATATATCCTAGATAAAGAAATAACTATTAATTATTTGATATGATATGTAGATGGTCGAAACAATGTCTTCTTGAAGATACTAAAGAATGAGCAAGAGAAAATAAATGTTTTACTCCCGAACATATTTTTGTTTAGGATTTTGGACGAAGATCGCCCTTGGGACCTCTATTTTCCACACAATTGAACATCTTTGAATCTATGATTGAACATTTTTGACCATTTATGGACGTCCTGAGGATGTCCCTAATATGTAAAGAGGATGTTCTAGAGTGAAGTTTTCTGGGATCTTTAAAATTATTAATAAGAAAGAAATAAATGAAATTGCACACTAATAACGAAAAATGTATTTCACAAAGAGTATACAATATGATGCAAATATATGGAATAAATTCATTACATATTTCAAAAATGGACGACTTCCTCAATTCGTCAATTTTAAATTTTGAAAGGCCATCTTGTGATATACATTTAAGAGACGTTACGTCACCAGTAATAAGTAAAATTGAGAAAAAGTTTCAAGAAACTGGCCATGTTAGAAATCTTCCCAAAAGTGAAAGAAAATCAGTTCCTCAGGCCAAAAAACTTGACGTAGTACTTGCGTTTCAAGAACACCTCATACTGACTCAATACAACTCGCACTGAATAACAATTTACACCAATCAACTGTTGTTAGAATACTAAAAAAAAGAAATGTGGCATCCGTACAAAGTACATCTGGTCCAAGAGCTGTTATAAGATTACTTTGATAAAAGAATCGAATTCTGCGAAACCATTATGGATCTGAGTTTCATAAAAAAGGTACTTTTTCAGATGAAGCTGCCCTTATGCTCAACAGCCTCGTGAACCGCTAGACCTATCGATACTGGGCAAGTGAAAATCCACATTGGATGGAGGAGTCTAGCACACAATATCCAGAAAATATGAATGTTTGGCTGGAAATATAAACAACCAGATTATAGGGTCATACTTTTTTGAAGAGCACTTAACTGGTCCTCGATATCTAGAATTTTTGCAGGGTTATCTGTTGCCACAACTGAATCAGCTATTTCCAAAGATAAATGATTTGTGGTTCCAGCAAGATGAGCCTCCATACTACACCGTTGATGTACGAACTTACTTAAATATCATTTTCCGTGGCAAGTGGATAGGGAGGAAAGACTCGATCGAATGGCCACCAAGGTCTCCAGATCTGACTTCACTAGACTTATTTTTATGTGGATACACCAATGTTTATCAAAGTCGACCAAATAATCTGGTAGAGTTAATACTGTTGACGTAACGGCCCTTAAATGTATATCACAAAATGGTCTTTCAAAATTTAAAATTGATGTGTTTTAGGACTTTTTTCAAAAGTCTTCGATGTTTGAAATAATAAGTTTCTTCCATACATTTGCATGATACTGAACGTATTTAAACAATATACTTATTCTAGAGAGAAAGAGTATATACCTATGTGGCACAATGAATATCCACCTGAGCTGATGCGAACTATAAAAAATTGTTTTTATTTATTAAGTATTATTTATCCTTATTCTCACTACTACGCCATAACCAAGATTAGATTGTTATTCCCTGTTTCCTTATTGGTATTGTATTTTATTTCCCTTTCCGTAGCAACTGCAAAGCAAATGCTATAGGTAATACATATCAGATGCAGCACAGCACGTTTATTAAAAATTGTCATTCCCGGAATACCTATCGCATTAATTTTATTTATTTATGATAAGCAGAAAAGCTGTCAATTAACCGTGTTCGCAATAAATATTTTGAATCGCTTTTTTATATTTACTGATTTTACATAATTTGTTTAGCAGCATAACTTACTTTATAAGAAAAAAAATATTGATTTAAAAATGCAGATTTCTTATTTCTAGGAAACATAAGGATTACATATAATTATAACAATACGTTTATACAGGGTGGCCAAATGAAAATGAAACAGAACCATTTTCAGCAACTGCGTTAAGATTGTAGAAAAACGCAAAGACCCGTCGATTTTAGATTAAAGGGGGACATTCTTTGCTGGTATTTTTGACTACTCCACTTTCACCTCCAAGCAAGGGTAAGCATCACCCCAAAATATTTAAATGGCATTGGGGGTTGAGTAATATTTCTTTTGAAAACTCTTATAATTCTCTTTAAAACAGACTTTAAATTTTATAATTCCGCCCAATACTTTGAAAAAAACTTACATTTTAAAATTTTACTTAGTTGATTAAATGTTCAAACTGATGACCGCCCGCTACAAAAATAAAAAAAATGCCTCTGTTTCGTTTTCATTTGGCCACCCTGTATTGAAAATTATAAATCTTTCCATGCATCTTGGCCTAACATTACGCTCAAGCAACTGAATTTATTATTTGACAGTAGACAGTATCATCACAGAAATTTTACCGCGAAATTTGAGTTTGTTTAGCAAGAAACGTTGCACGAGAAAAAAAGTTAAACTCAATTGTTTTTTTTATTTATCAGTGGGTACTTGTCTATACATTTGATAAATAAAATATACCAATGTTGACATGATTTCTTTTACATTTTTTATAATCTATAAGGAGTTTTAAGTTTAAGTAAGCTCAAATGTTACAGTAGTTACTAGGTACCTATACCTACTAATAAATAAAAATATTTTTATTCTTATTTTATTTTAGTTGTTTTACAGTAGACGTAGCGGACATATTAAGGATGTGACAGAGAAGTTCAGAACTGAAATAAATTTAAGATTAACGTCTTGCGGATGTTGGGCACTATAATTCCGCATTTTAAAATTCATAAATAGTACTCTTATATGTTGAAAAGTTTATTAAATAATAGTTAAGCACCTATTAATTTTTGGTTTTGTATATTATACTACTGTCTATAGGACAAATTATGTCCTAATTATCATTTTTCTAATAAACTGTAACGTCTAAAATATGCAAATGAGGAATTCTCCATCATATTTCTCCAGCAGGTTGATTATTACTTGCAAAGGAAGCAATAAAGAATTTATTAACCACAACCTCCTCTAGTTTTATCTCTTTTATTTAAACTTTACGTTCATATAATTTACGGATTCTTCTTAAAGCAGGCATCTCTGGAATAAACGATCTTGCTTTTTAAAAATCCCACAAGTTTGTTATAAATAGACTTTTATTACTACTATAAATATATTATTCTTACTTTACGTGTTCTAATGTACCCCTGTAATAATTAATTATTTTGACGTTTACTACATAAAGAATTTCTGTTAAGTTAAATGTTTTAGGTATGCCAACACAATACCGCATATATTTTATTTTCAACTTGTAACTACAAAAAAACTTTAAAATGTAACGGGAATGAGTATGACTAATATTCAGTACTACATTCTAAATATGATGATTTTTTTCCTGTGTCTGTTCAGAAATAACCGAACATTTTTTCACACAGCGATGTTTTCATTTCGCAAAGTACCTACTCCTGGATAACCTTATTTAAAATGGCATTTAAAGTTTGTGACGAATTTGCTTTGATTGATTTCGGATATAAGAAAAAATCGCAAGGTGCCAGATCTGGTGAGTAAGGAGGGTGGGGAAGTCAGTAATCTGATTTTTGGCACAAGACTGACGAATTGACAAAACTGATTGTGCGGATACATTCTCATGGTACAAGAATCATAAGTTCTCATCACAACTTTGGTATGTCTATGCGGGATTATTGACGTAACCATTGTAAAACGCCTGATGGTACACACGGTTCACCGTAAAGTTGGAAAAAATAGTGAAAACCACTTTGACATTGGATCATTCGGTCATAAAAAGAGGAATAAATTTTTCTGCGATTCAATGCATGTTCAATTTTTCAGTCAAAACATGGCATGAGATGCTAACCTCTTCTGCAATTTCTCTGACTAATCAGCGATTTACACTCGCCAGATCTTTGACTTTCCGAACGTGGAAGTAATCAGTTGAAGTCGAAGGCCTTCCTGGCCGAGGATCATCTTCAATTAACTGACGACCACTTTTAAATCTTGAAAACCATTTGTAACATGTTGTTTCAGGAGTTGAAACATTTCCGTGAATGTTTTCCCCAGTTTCAATTTTGCATTGCATCGTTGTTCCAGAAAATCGCACCTTTCAAAAATAGTCACTAAAGCCTAGTACACTGAGATTCGTTGTTCGGATTCTTTGTCGCAGAGCTACGTTTTGGATTCATTTTCTTGCATCTGGTGTGTTGCATTTTTCCAAAAGAAATTCGAAGTCGACTGGGCTCATACGAAGAAAATTTCGGAATCCCATCTCATCCTCCAATCTCAATGTGTCAACAAGATTGTGTCCGTGCTTATTTTGTTCCTTGAAGATCCCACGAATGCATACCTACGTGCTGGCATTTTGTTAACCCTTTTTTTACTTAGAAGGACTAATAAGCGAGGGTGACGTATAAAAGTTTACCAAAGCTGCAAAAATGAAGATAATTGAATTTTGCAAATTGCTTTTGGTTTCTGCATATTTACACTATTTGTATACCAAATTTCAAGTGTCAGCAAAACTTCAAACAAATTTGGCAAAGTTTCGAGTTTCAGATGCCGACGGATGTATAAAACCTTATAGAACAAAAAGTTTTGCTCTCCTGATTTTAGGCTTTAGCGTCATTATTGTAAATATTGAACTATAGTTTTCGAAAGTTTTATCACTTTTTGTTTATGATTGACATTTTTACAGCAACTTTAAGAAATTGACGTTTTATACCGTTTTTTCAATCTCACGGCTTTGTTATTGGAAATTTCGTAATCGGACCACCGCCGTTTTGTAGATATTTTTATTACGAACAAAATCATGTCCTCAGCATTTTTTCGTACAAAGTCATCCCGCTGAGTTATTTAGAGAAAACTACTTAAAAAAATTTTTTTCACGATTAAATTGTTAAAACTTTTTTTCCTGATAAAATACTTTTTCAGCAAATTAGTCTGTTATTGTACTCGTCATTTAAAGTAGGCCTGTGTAGTTATTTCCTGGTTGTCAAGGTTTGACACAGGCCGAACCTCTATCAACTGGACTATTACTCTTATTCAATTTTCAAGCAAAAGCTTTTATCAAGAATGCCTCTTTCACGTATCTTTCGCTTTTTGGTCCCTTTGTCCATTTGTAAGTTCAATCCGCGGACATACTGTATATCAAAAGAAATACATTTTTTCTGTATGTCTAAAGAACCAACATTTTTAAGGTATTCATGTCACTGAAACTAAAATAAAATCAAAAATTTCATTGCATTCTAAATTTTGAGGTTTATGTGATTATTAAGTAAGAATTGGAGATCAAGTGCAACATGGTATATTGTTGCTAATGACTGTTTTTATGAATATTATTGCATTTTGATACTTTTGATATACCAAACTTAATTAGAATTAAAGTCAGTTTAGTCGTCTAATAATTCCATTTTGGAGTACATTCTTAAGTTATCAGTAAAACAAGTTTATGTATAAGACATTTGAAATTATTAGTGAATAAAAATAATATACAAAAAATATTACATTGATTATAAAACGTTGACATTTTACTTATTACTTTTACTGAAACGAAAAATACTTTTTTTTCTAGAACAAAAAAATCTTTTTCATACTGTTGTCACTTATTACTTTAAATTGTTTCAAGAATATATCTACTTATTTTAGTTAGATCTTCGATTGAACAAATTTCTCTGGTCAATATAACGAGCGTTCAAATAAAAACGTGGTCAAGTTGGTTCTGAAAATTTGGACGTAGGGCGTAGCGTATAGCAAATGAACTTAAACGTCATCTGTCAAAGCGCTATATCGCCGCTATCAATTTGAATATTTTCGTTTTAAAAAGCGTTTAAAATGGTGTTTTCTCAAGAACAAAAAGTGTTTATCATAGAGTCCTACTTTAGAAATGGACGCAAGATTGATGGAATATGGAAGTATTCTATTGAGGAATGTTTCATAGAATTTCAAAATCAATTTCCCGGCGTTGTTGAGTACAAAATTTTTCAAAGTGCAGTTCAGCGTTGTGTTAATGTTTTTCGTGAAACGGGCAGTGTAACAAGAAAAGAAGGAAGCGGCCGACCTAAAAAGCGGACTGAAGAATTAAAAGAAAATGTCCAACAAATAATGGAAAATGCGCCAAGAACTTCTGTACGTGTTTTATCACAAATGGTGGGAGTATCAGTCGGTACCTGCCACACAGTGTTAAAAAAAGATTTGCGTTTGTTCTCCTATCGTTTAACTTGTCAGCAAGAACTTCATGAAGTTGATTTTCCGCGACGGGCTGTATTTTGTGAATGGTTTTTAAACAACTACGGTGAACTTCATAATATCACCTTTTTTTCTGATGAAGCCTGGTTTCATTTAAGTGGTTACGTAAACTCACAGAATATGAGAATGTGGTCTTCTGAAAAACCAGATAACTTTTTTGTCGAGGGCCCTCTACACGCTCAAAAAATTGGAGTTTGGTGTGCTCTCAATCGAAGGAGGATTTATGGACCTATTTTTTTTAATGGTACTCTTACTGCGCAAAGGTATAGAGAAGAAATTATCGCTCCTTTTGTTAACCAGCTGGAAGAAAACGAAATTACAAACTTTTACTTTCAACAAGATGGCGCAAGGGCACATACGGCAGGCGAGACGATGAATATGTTGAGGGAAGTTTTCCAAAATCGACTAATAAGTCTCAATGCTGAACATGAATTTCCACCGAGGTCATGTGATATTACGCCGTGTGATTTCTTTTTGTGGCCTTACCTTAAAAACACTATTTTTGAACTGCCTATTCCTGATTTAAACCATCTGCAGGCTCGACTTATAGACAAGATTCGTGAAATTAACAATACCCCGAGCATCTTAGAAAATGTCTTTAATTCTTTGAGGAACAGGTGTGAAAAGTGCTTGGAACAAGGAGGGGGACACTTTCAGCAGCTGCTTTAATTTATTGTTATAACAAGGAGGGGGACACTTTCCGCAGCTCCTTTAATTGTTTGTTATTGTTATCACGATTATTCTTTAAAATAAAGTTATATAGTCATTAACGTTATTGAAACTGACAGCTGCTATACAGCTCGTTGAGAAATGAGGTTAAGTTGGTCGCTATAAGCTACTCCCTACGTCCAATGTGTCAGAGCCAACTTCGACCACGTTTTTATTTGAACGCTCGTTATTATTTGCATTATTTCTATGATTACTTAATTCTGGCAATTAGCTTTGTTCCTTGTGCATTACAAACAGTTTCCAACAGTCAATCCTAATTGAAGTTGAATCAAAACAATGAGTTTTGAACCTTATTATTTATATTATATTAAACATTAAGTACGCGTCTGGCTGTTAGAAGCTGTTCTGGATTGCTCTAGAAACAAAGCCGTTAAAATTTGAATGATACATATTTCTACTATAAACATCAAGTTAATGTATCGTGATTTTTGCTAATTTTTTTATCAGTTTTAATAATATTTCGAAGCAATATTGGAAAAAATATTGTTTGATACACTTTTGTGTAGTCTCCATTCCTGAATACAAAGCTGATGCTTCGCAATCTATAACCAAAATAACTATTTTGGGTAAGAAACAGTTTCTTTTAGTATTCGAAAAAGATTTGGGTACTGCCATGACGGTGTAACCAATTTAAAAATAAATTATTACTATTACCATCGCTCTAAATGTTTTCATACCTAAATTCTTTTATGCACATACCATTTTTTTGGAAGATGTCCAAGTAGAACAGCCTCTAATTAGGCGAATAATTAGAAAATGGCACAATGGCCGGGTTCCCAGGCAGATACCATAAAACAATCATTCGTTCTCTGCTCTCTCACAATCCCTGTCAATCTAAACAAGAATTACACAAGGCGGCAAAAACCATGCCTGCATGGTGTAGCATTACCGGCTACCATATCAAATTGATTATTAGTTAAAAGCTTGATTTATAGCCCGCTCGGGGAAGGGAATTATTCACAGAAATCGGCTTGGACGTGGTGGGGAACTGAGAGAATTCTTCTCATAACGCAAGTATTTACTAATTTATAGTGACAAGTCGAGGAACCGAAATAATCGACACATGTAATCTAGTCAGCTGTGAAGGGACGGTTAATAATTTTACAAGAGATTAGTATCGTCCTGTCAAACGCGCTTCCTCCTGCCTTCGACCAACAACGAAGAATCTTGATTTGATATTCGGTTACACGAAAATAATTGGATCAAGAATTTGATATTCACTTTGAAATTTATAGAGTTGAAACAATGGATGTGGAATATCTCATCAGATCAGGTAATTTCATCAGTGGCAATAGATTGAAATCTTCGAAAATCTTCACAAATTTATGTATTTCGCATTCCCATAATTTCGTTTAAATTATTTCACTTACAATTTATAAAACCGTTTTATGCAATATCATTTTAATTATAAGCAATACTTTTGATAAAAAAATTGGCAACTTCAATGGTTATTAATTAAAGACAAACAACTACTCTGAGGACTAAAGCCCTGATCAACCTTGAATTATATCCGTAACATCCAGTAAACAACTGAGATCAGTTGTCAGCAGAACCAGACTTTTTAGTTCTCACCAGTTTATCTTAAAATGACCTACTGAACTTATTTAGATGTCTATCTGCCGATATGTGCATAAGATACAACATATCTAAGTGTTATATTAAGTTATATATTACATGTCACTCAATATCTACTGAACAAAGCATTACTTTTGGCCTACTGGCAAAGATAGACCTACTAATATGTCGGTACTATCAAAATTAGACTAGAGTCAGACTAGACGAAATAATGTCTTTAGCTGATGATATTGTGGGAAACAACTACTATGTGGGCTAGTCTTGCTTTCATAGTACCCGCGGATTGGTAGATTGCCAGTAGATATAAAGTAATGCTTTGTGTCAGTAGACGTCGAGTAACAATGACATTTAAGATATTACACACTTTGGAGGGAGGGTACATCTTACACTGAATGGGTTCTTATTTTATATTCTTTAAGGATTGATGCAGAATTAGTCGTTAAATATTCTGGAGTAAATGTTTTAATTTGCAGAATTGGTAACTTTATTCATCTCTGGATATTGACTGTCAAATCTTCATCTTACTCGAATATTGAGGAATATGGTATCAGTTCTTTTTATCCTTTGAGTTTGTTCACCACAGAATCCTACAGCACTACGACCAATTCTGGCCTTCAGCAATGAATATGTTTATTCTTTATACTTGCTCCTTGTTCAATTTCAAAAAGCCCATGTTTTCTCTTAGTTTCTTCGCACTTAAGAAAAGTTTATCGATGAGACTGAATCTGCAAAGCTCTCATATTCTTCTAGAAAGTAACATTCTCAATTGTACTGTCACAGATAAGTTAATTTTGTCTTGTAAAAATGCCTCTTCAATAGATAGTGTCTTGTAAAAAGTTTTCCTCTTTAAGTCTGCCTTGCTCATATCAGCCTTTTATTCGGCCCCCTGCTGAGAAATATTCAGTATCCTCCTAGCATGAAGTTGTACAAGTCTTGAGTCCCAGTATTTCCCATATTCTTTCTGTGTCTATCTTCTCAAAGCTTGGTTTCTTCCTTAATCACATTTTGCATATCCCTTTGCTGTAAATAGTCTCCAATAAGTTTTAAGCACATCTGGCTTATATCTAAAGTCTGCTATCGAAGAATTTGTATATAAGCCTATGTGTAACCCCTCCTCAAATTAAATTTCCAATTGAAATACTGGAAGGGAGACTCCTAGCTTGCAGCTTTTTTCTCATCTAGGTCTCAGTCCTATTACTCTAGCTTCTATATCATTGTGTGTTTTGAAGACATCTGTAAACCACTAAACTAAACTCCACTTTTCCGATGCTATCTCGATTCCCTAATCGAGTCTCAAGCGGCTTATGGCAATTGAATTTGAAATTTGTCAGTTCCTCTTTGCTTCTTTATTGCACTGTCATCCTTTTAATTTTCTAACTAATAAACGGTTAGAAAAAGTTATTTCAGATATTTCTTCAGAAATGTGATATTTTAGATAGTCTACTGGTATGTCTACTGGTATATGGCTGTATGTAACTGATTTCAATGTCCATAGTGTCACCTCCTTCAGAACAAAGCAGAACAATTTTAGATAAGAGACCTTTCACGTCTATTTATATTAATCTATTAATTATTTAGCTACAGCTTTACAATACATTATAATATATTTATCTATCAGTATGCTAAAAAACGTTTATCGAACGATATTTAGCAGCTAAGGAAAACATTATTAGGATATAATATACCTTTTTTTACAAGAAACTTATTTATTATGCTTTGTTATGCATCATTAAACCTAGTAAATCATCTAGAATAATGTTGTGGCTCTAAGTGTGTCGAATTTGATTCGTTAATAATTTTTTTATTGCAGCAACGATCGCCTTATTGAGCTTTTTATAGCATTCTGGGCGTAAATCTTTTCCTATTAAATTATTACTTACTATTATCTTTTTGTTACAGTTTACACTTTGTGTTAGCGGTAAAGATCTTATTAGAAATAAATAGATCTCATTAAATTTAACAAGTTCTTTATGAAATTGATCTATTACATTTTGTAATGCTTTACTTATCCTCTAACTGGATTTTTACAGAATAAATACATGGAAGAACGAATATATAGTCCACAAGAACGCTATAAATCTTTGTTGTTTAACTTGTTATTAATTATTTAGGAACAGGAACTTTCTTCGGTTGAAATCTTGGAATTTTAAAATCGAAATGGAAAAGTGAAGTTAAAGATAAAGATGTTAAAGGAATAATTAATTGTAAGCAATTTAAAATATCTCAAGCTGATCATTAATATTTTCATCGGATCGTTATTCGAGTCATTAGACAGCGGATACTTTAAGAATCAGTCAGATACACGGGACTGACAAATTTACAGCTTATGTTTAAGTCCAACGTCTTCATTAGAGTTATGAATATTTATAAGTGAGGCAGGTATGGAAAATTAACATTCATGAAGGGAAAGTCATCATGTGAAGACCAAATTGAGTAAGTTTACATAAATTGTGTGTGCGTATCTATTCACACAACTGTACTCCGGGTGAAATAAATATATTCGTTGTAAAGTATTTTAAAACGGAAAATCAGCATCAAATTCTCCGGATTCCGCGACAGCTTCACTGACATGTCGGAAGACAAGATGGAAATGATACATTTTTGAGATTTAAATCAAATTATACTCACATTAATGAAAAATAGTTGCAGACTGTTATTTAATTCCTTATAAAATGACATTTCTAAATATGTTGTAAGACATCGTTAGGTGTTTGGATTTAAATTCAAGTTTTCAAGGATATGAGTAAACTTTTAATTTGCAACTTGGCAATCGAGAGAGTTGTGTTGGCAAAAATTGAGTAAAATATACTTTGTACAATATACAGGGTGTCCCAAAAGTGAAGGTCGTCCTTATGGGTTTTGATTAGGGAGACAAAAACAAATCGAAAATCAAGAGTGGAAAATTTTCCGATTGTTTTTCTTTGCTGAGTTATTCAAAAAATTATTCAAAAAAAACTAAAAATAAACATTTGGACTGGGTTATTAAATATTTATGTAGTTCAAAGCTGTATTTGCTGCAGCTGTATGTTTTTAATTGAAAACTTATCATTGCCATTGCTGCATGACGTTCCGTTAGCAGTTAAGACTAAATTATTGGTTTTAACATGATAAAGCTCCATCACATTATGGTTTACGAATATAAAATTATCTGAATCAAAACTTCCGAGACAGATGGATTCGAAGAGGTGGACCATGGCCTCCTGGATCACCAGATCTGAATTCCCTAGATTTTTCTTTTGGGGTTATTTAAAAGAAAATATTTATAGTCCGTATATACGCTGCTGTCGCGTTAATAGACCAAGAGATGCTACAAAGAGTTCATGCTTCAATGTTGAATCGTGATAATCTTTGTCTGAAGTAGAAGGCAACTTAATTGAACACCTTTTGTAAATTTATACAATTTATATTATTTAAGCACATTATGGTTTTAGTTTATGTTTTATTATTAAAATGTTTTACTCTATCATTTTCAGGTTAAAATAATTCCTTACACCCAGGTACAACCGACAATCGAAAACTATACTTATCATCTACTATTTGTTATAAATTATATGACTTGGTCCCCAAAGCACAGACCTGTTTTGAGACAAAAAAAAAGGATTTTCACTTTTTTAGTTTTTTGAATAACTCAACAACGGAAAACAATCGGAAAATTTTCCACTCTTGATTTTCAATTCGTTTTTGTCTTCTTAACCAAATCCCAGAAGGACGGGCGTCACTTTTGGGATACCCTGTATATCATTGTCACAAGCTCAAAAATTTTGTTACCGACATCTTAGAAGGAGAAAATTAGATTGGAATGGAATAATAATGGTTTATCAATTATCAATTTAAAATTTTTAATTTTATGCGACGCATATTATGTCCCATACATTTATAGACATCAAGAATATATGTCCGTACATACAAAATATGCCTCTTGACTTAATTAGATGTTATAAATTTTATATCGACCTATCATTTTACTGATGAATGTTGTTGTGCTAGAAACGGCATATTAAATTTTCACAACATTGATGCAAATCTTCATGTTGTAAAGAGATCTCGGTTCCAGCAACGGTTTTCAGTGAATGTGTGGTGTAGTGTCTTTGGTGACAGATTACTCAGTCTGATAGTGTTACCTGCGCGTTTAAATGGTGCTGCTTATTTAAAGTTTTTAACAAACGCCTTCTTCATGCATGTTTCTCGTGCCATTTGTGTTTTTACATACCAACTTTCTGGAAAAGTAGATAGGACGAAATGACTCTGTACGTTGGCCAGCACGAAGTCCGGTTTTGAACCCTCTGGACTTTTTTGTTAGGGGGAGTATGAAACAAAATGTGTACCTAACGCCTATTATCGATGTAGCAGATCTTCAACAGCGTATTTTCCTGCAGTTAATGAAATTCGACAAATGCCAGAAGTATTTGCACGTATGTTGATTAATTTTGACCGTCGTTTGGAAACATGTTTATTAGTACATTACATTACATTAGTACAACTTTAAACAATTTTTGTAGAGCATATCGTTTATTGGGAAGTAATTCGTTTAATTTTTGTGTTACTTTTAAACAAGATTAATGTGAATTTTTTTTTCAATTTAAAGCGTGACTCTAATATTTTCGTGCCCTCTGTCAGCTTTTACAAGGAACTCATTTATTTCAGAAATACTTGTATACCGATGAAAATGAGAATCAGCGAGATATAACCTACAAATTATGTTATATCTTTGCTATATGTCTGGTATATTGATTGCATTAATTAATTAGATGTATGCCTTGTTTATAAGACATCCATCAATAAGTTTTGACATAAGCCTACTTTGAGGAAAGTCGCTTTTTTTATACACCGTAATATTGTAAGAGTTTAATTAAAAGCCTTTTTTCTCGAAAACTGTCTACCTTAGGAAGTTCTAACAAGAGAACATTATTTTTAGAAAATAAAATTGTAAATTAGAAATTGGAGCCCGAATGGTAAAAGCGCCCTCTATGAAATATTCAAAAAATAATTAGACCAGCGTATTTGACATCCTTAAAAAACCCGGAATACCAAATTTCATAAAAATATTTCGCACCGTTTGGAAATTTTCGTAAAAATTCTATTTAAAAAAAATTATTTTGTCGCTCTGTATCTCGAAAAAATTCTTCCTTTTTGTCGGTAGGGTGATACCTCCTGTATTTACGTGAGGTCTTTCTGAAACACCCTGTATATACAATACACGTATTTAATTTTTTTATGATAGAATTTTAATACAAACCCTCACAAACTTGCACAAATTCCACTTAAAAAATTACACGATTCTCAGTGTGATATATAATTCTGAGAATTGAATTTAAAAATTAAGTCAGTTAATGAAACCGTATTTTGAACTATTTTGAGCAAAGTAAATATTCAAATTTATAAATTTGTCAAAAAATCTCTTACAATTTTTTTTTAATTTAAAAACGACAATAATTTTGGTAAAAAATATGCATTTTTGTGTAATAATTTCGCAATCTTGTACAAAAAACAATTTAACTAATAATTTCTAAGCTTGTATAACAATTTACACATAATTAATTAATTTACTAACTAAATAAAATTTTTAAACAGATGTAGGTAGGAACATTTTTTTGTACAAATTGTTCCTGCCACCATTTTGGGAATAATTTTGAGTATCATCAGTATACAATTGGAGGAAAATATACACTTCACATGGTATACTACATATAAAAATAAATAAGTTAATACTTTAATCTCTTATAATGTCATTTTTTGATCATATACGAATCAGTTCTTTATGTTTCTTCCTGCCGCATTTTGATGGCAGAGACATATTAGAGCAACTTACAACTAGTTTGAAGCCCAATTTTTTGGTCTACTGAAATTCGTAAATCATTCAGTAATTATATTATTAGTGATTTAGTATATCGCTTTTCACTGCGGAAATTTAAAAATGATTTCTGTGAACGACATAAATTTCAAACAAAGCATTTGATTATAAAACTCAAAACAATCTTGAACGTGAATTTACTTTTACTTCATTTACATTATATTCACATATCAATCATGTTTCAAAATTGTATTATAATATTTAAATTTGAAATATTTAAAAAAGTTTCAAGTGTTAGAAATGGTAAGTTGAAAGGTGAATTTTATTAAGACATACATTTTATAATTAAATCTTAAAACTGTAGTAAAGTCGTGCGGGTAATTTTTGCTTTTCAAAAAAAGCATTATGTGAACCTATGATAATTTCTGTGTACCGAGCCTCATTCATTTACAGGAAAACAATAAGTGACTAGCCATATACTACCGTATACAAACATGTGAGATCCCTTGAGTGTTTGCTTTAATCATTTACGATACCTTTCCACCACATGTGTACGCTGCATACCTTTTTAAAACTATTTCTGTTATCTTTCAGGAGTTATTAACAGGTTCAAATAAATGAAGTATAAACAGAGACGCAGACAGGAAGGTTGAAAGAATATACAACAAATATCTGTACCTACCTAAAACGCTATAAAACTCTTCAATTTTAGGTTATATGTATATTCCAGCTAGTGGAGGTGATTCCTCTGGTTACAACAAAAAAGAAACAAGAATAACACACATTTTGATCTTTAACTCAAGGACGCTAAGAGGCTATTTTCAAATTTGAACCAAAACTAATCAATAAGCTCGGAAAAAAGAGATATCGTTTAATCTTAACCACCGTCAAAAATTGAATGCCTTAAGTTTTTTTCGTAGACGTAGTCGTTCCAGTAAAAGTCCAAAATAATGTTATTCAAAATTCCATGCTCCTGTAAGCAGCAAATTCAAGATTCAAATTATTTTGCCCTAATTGCTCAACAGTTTAGGAAGGACTATAACAATCCATAATTCTGAATTTGATTACTGTTTTTTCAATTATACAATGTTATTAATCCAATATTTCATTGATAAAACATGAAACAGGAATTTTTCTAAATTAAAATTTACATAATCTTTTTATCTCCTTCTTATTCTGCCACCACTGGTCACTGTGTGATCTTCAAATTAATAACTAATTGACCAAAAAGTGTGTTTCATTTCCAATCTTCGAAAGATTATAGAATCCTATAGAAGAATCGCTTTAGGAGAAAATGTTCATCTTGTTTTTCGTCTATTTAAGACATAGAAGTTTGTTGCAACATCGCTTTTATATCCTATATATTATAGAAGTAATAAATGTCTGTAAACCAATTTTAAAATTGATACTATAGGAAAGACTCAGTTAATAGTTTAGTGGAAACAAAGAATTTAATTAGCTATTTAAAAGAAGTTATGAATAAAAATGAACAAATTAGGGTTCCTGGGAGGGCTATAAATCAGACGCACCCTTAGGGTGAGGGCTATAAACTGACTGGAGCATAGAAATTATAGATGTTGAAAATTATAATAGTATCGAGCAACAGCTGTTTGGTTTGGTGGCAAATTTTTTTGTTTAAAGCTATTCTTAAATATGAAGCGAATTCTACTTTTTCATACATACTTTTATCATGAAATTGTAGTAGTATTAAATTAATGTCAAGTGAAAAAAATAAATATGCGTGAGTAGTTTTATCTTTTGGATAAAATTTCTGTAGACTTTCTGTATAATAATGATGTGATTCGTCCAAAATTGATCAATAATTGATTATAATGTCAAATAATCATCATAATATTGTCATGACAAAATTGATTGACGATAATATAATGAGTGAAATAGTCTATTTAATTAAATAATCGCATTTAGGGAAATGGTCAAATCGAATCAAATAATTTTACTTCCAACTGAATAATCAGGAAGAAGAGCAACGTTTCAATTGAAGTCATAACCAGAAGTCCAGATAAAACAAATAGGTGCAAATGTCGAGCTAAACTTATTCTCATTAACCTAAGAAAGGGGATCCGTCATGGAGGCCGGCTACCTATGTTCTATCGCATCCGTTACTACCGGACTCGTACTGACTAAAAACCCCTCTTCCACACGTCTCCTACTGGACTCCACGTATCCGGAACTACTAATGGAATTACATCGGATTCACCTCCATTTTAGTCATTTTGTCCCGCGGTCTCCTTAACTACTCACAACTTTTCCTCATTACCGTAGTCAAAAAGTCTTCCATCGCCATCCGTCCTGGCTTCCTATCATTGTAGTCACCAAATTTTCTGTTATTACTATTCCTTCAACCGTTAACTCAACTCTCCTCTTTGCATCTTGGATAATCCAAACATGTATGTGCTGCATCATCAGTTTCATCACAATGTGCATATCTGTCGTCCGTCGTTTTCCCTATTCGTTCGGTATACGTCCCTAAAGAGCCATGACCTGTCAGAACTTGCGTCATGAAGTGAGAGCAGCTCCTGTGCTAGCATTCCATCCATGTTTCAAGATTTTTTACTAAACGTCTTCGTCCCACGCTGTAATTTTCTTCCCAGTCCTCCTACCACCCCTTCTCCTTCTCTCTCCTTCTTCTTCTCCTCCTTCTCTCTCCTTCTTCTTCTCCTCCTTCTCTCCTCTTCTTTTGCCGCCCTGGTAGCTCCATTTTCCTTCTCGATTAACCTCCACCTTTCCTCCGCAATTAAGTGGATGGGAAACGCGCCTGTTATCTGTCACTGCTGCGGTTTACACCGTTCTGTAGGCTGATCCTACCCTAATCAGCGCTTTCCTCTATCTTCTGTACATCATTTATCTGTTCATCCTTATTACCTCGTAACATACTGGAGTTGCATAAAGCAGAGTGAAGGATACCACATTATATACTAGTCTCCTCTTTGCATAAGAGGGGCCATCCACATTTGGCATCATCCTCGCCAGATACTTCACTATCTTATGAACCTTAGCAGTTATTTCCCTTATGTGTCTTTCGAAATTTATAACGTCATCTATCCACACCCTCAGATCTTTTTTGGCCTAATATCCATATTTCCTAGTTTAAATGATATCTCGTTTGTCATTATCATGACAACGTCCGTTTGTTCTGGCGCCAGCTTGAGACCTCTATCCAACCACTGCCTAGTCATAGCACTTTACTCTTCAGTTGTTCCTCCGAATCTGCCTCAGCTATCTACGCCAATTCGTCGGCGAAGCCAACCACCCTGACGCCAATTTAGTATAAATACCCTATCACATGCTATATTCTAGAGGGTGGACCCCAGAATAGATCCCTGTGGAACTCCAGCCGACACCTCTATTACTCTACCCTTCTCTACCAAAAGTCGTCTGTTTCTGAGATAATCCCCATGGCATTTTGCAGATATTCAGATATTCTTCTTCTCGCCAGTTCCTCCCTTATCCCTAACGGAGTTAAAGGCGTTTTTCACATCCTAACCTTAATATAATACAGTACTGACACATACCATATTCATAACTGTCATTTTTTATTTTATCACTATTTTGTTTTCCTGTTCTATTCAGAACCTAACCATCTTAATTCCTATGTTTGAAGTACGTATTTTATAAAAATACAGTCGTCTTATTAAGTTATTTACTCAATATTATTACAAAGGTCAGTGGGGAAAAATATAAATATGTATTTCTTATGAACATGAAATACTCAATCACTTCATTTCATTTTATTATAAATACTATAAATTTAACAGTATTTTTCATTTTAATAAAATAATTTCACAGAGAAAGGACATGCTTAAGAAAATTTAAGAACATTCCATATTTTTTATTAACTTTAAACTCATTTTAGATATTACTTATGTATATCTAGAATTTATACTTTTCCAACCTTCAATACTATGAACATTTATGAATGGCCAATCAACGTCCGTAAAATAACTTGTATACGATAAAATTTTTATGAGCACCCGTTACAAATTGTGAAAGTGCTGTTACATATATCATACATATTTACAATCCAAAATGTTGTCTTTAACGTCAAATATTCAGAACGAACACATTTTTTAAATAGATAACTATTTAATTGTTCCCCGACTGAGCTGTTCGTGAGACTTTACATACGTTTACGTTCAAATATTTTAGTAGGAAGCAAGTAAATTGCAATAAAACGAATCATTATGTGCCATTAAGTTCAGGAATATTTTAGAATTCATTGTAATTTACGATAAACGTACTAGACTCAAATCTTGTTTATACTCAATAAAATGTGTAATGGTCGGTATTACATGAGCGAAAGATAGAAACACACACATTAATTTTAGAATAGGTGGAGATGGATGTAGATATATTCCTCTTAAATCGTCGCTAGGCCTATTTAAAATAAACGATTCTTAGTGTTCGACGTAAGAGTACCATTATCTGATTCTTGTTTTATATAAATTGTAGCTACATTTTATCAATTTCAGAAAAATCAGTTCGGAAAAAGGAAAAATTACGAAAATTAAGTTTGGTGTATCGCGGAGACCACTTTTATTCATAGGTAATCTAAACAAATTGTCTAAAATTATTAGTACTGGCTAACATTTGCAAGTTTTATGAATGTTAGTTAGTGCCATTTTTCTGAGGACAACAATTGGGATAATTTAAGAAACTTGGTACATGATTTTGAGAGGTAGCCAAACAAAGAGTATTATTATATATTATTATTATTAGTTATAAGTTTCATTCAAGACTCTCGTTTCGATGCCAATAATAAAAGTTCGAAGTTTATTGGATTTTAAACTTTGGAATTTTTGTTAACAACATATAACATAAAAAACAAGACGCTTGGTTGCTGGGCTTGCTTGGTTTTTACTTGAATGGTTTTTATCTTCTCTTTTTTCTTGTTGTGCTTTGTTTTTTGTTTCTTTTGCCCTTAATCATATCATTATGTCAAAACTAGGTAATTACTTATTCTTATTAATATTGATTGCTTATTTATTGTATTACTATGTATATTGTATTATTGTAACTTGTTATTCTTATTTGATTTTAGTTTTGTACACACACTGTTATTATTATATTTTATCTATAGTGCACCCTGTATTGTTTATCAATATGTTGGGTTGCCAAATCTGTAAATAAATAAAAAAAATAAAATAAATATCTTTTATATGACCAACGACATTTTATGAAACTTCTCTTTTGCATGCACCAAAAATGTCAAAAATTGCTAAAACCCAGAATTAGAAAATATTTAGATATTTAACTCAAAACAATTATAGCTTTAAAATTGCCTTCATCATTAAATATGTGTTGTTAGGTGTTTCTTTTATACTTTTGTATACAGCGCAATGATAAAGTTTGGAACAAAATTTATAACTTTTATACCGATTGTGAGTGATTTTTTAAATAAACGCCGAAACAGGTCGATTTTGTTCTCGGGAGGGGCATCTTTTAGGATGATTCAGTTGTATACAGGGTGACCCAGAAAAGCTGGTCGGCCACCACATTGATTTTTTCTTATACCCTGTATATTTTTTCACATTTCTCTTATGAATACAGCGATGTAAGGTTTGATGGGTCTATCTCAAATAATAAGCGAAATATTGCGAGAAAATGATTATTTCAAAAAATTATTTAATGTAATTGTTTCATAAAAGAAATTGTACTTGGAAACGAAACAAATGCAAATAATTAACGAAGAAAAAACAGAATAAGTTTGCAAGTTTAGCAATAAAAATTTGGTGCTTCTTGTTGGCACTTGGGTCACTGAGTTTGGTCGTTGCTTTGAAACAAAAACACCACTGTAGCGTGACATTTTCACAAATTAGTACGTTATATAACCTTAATAAACTTCGCAAAATCACTGAATTTTTTGGAGCTTAAAAAGAATGGCACATTTAACTGAACGTGAAAGGATAGAGATCTTAATGAAGGTTGGATATGGTCATAAGCTACGAACCCATGCGGAAGCATATGAGCTGTTTAATCAAACACATGCTGACAGACCACCAATTGCACGATCTACGGTGATTAAATTGATCGCCAAGTTTACATAGACTGTGTAAGAGATAGAACAGGATAAGGTCGACCTCAAATTGCTGAAGAAACCAAGTTAAATGTATTGCTGGAAATAGTAGAAAATCCCCAACGGTCAACAAGATAACTAGTCCTAAACAACAATGTGGACCAATGTGGTTGTAAAGTTGCTTCGTACAGAAAAGTATCATGGATATAAAGTCCAGCTGATACACGAATTAAATGAGGATGACCCAGACCACCGGTTGCACTTTTGTGAACAACTAATGTTCTAAGCAACATAATTTTTTCTGACCAGGCCACATTTTGTTTAAATGGCTCAGTACATTGCCATAATTGTAGATATTGGCCCAATGATAATATCCATTGGGCGCAAGAATTCCACAGACAGCGTAAAGGCAAATTAAATGTATGGGTGGGAATCATAGGAAGGCGACTTTTAGGTCCTTACTTTTTTGAAGAAAACCTCACTGCTGCTAGATATTTAGATTTTCTGCGTTTTGGGTTGATGTTCGGTGTTTTTTTTTTAAAATCACACAGTATAAAAGTTATGAATTTTGTTTGAAACTTATCATCACGCTATATTTTTTGATGAACGCTTTGGATTTCTTAGCGAACTAATGAAATATTTTAAGATCGATGTCCTTTTCAGATAACAATAAAGCCTTTACCATGCAATATTCCGATCAAAGACCCAACGGTTTTATAGGTTTTGCCCTTTCTGAAAATATGAACAGATTGTTCATAGAATTATCCAATTTTTTGTACACCAATTCATGTTGTTTTCATGACTTTTTAAACATCAAATTTGACGTTACCGCTTGTGTGATCTCTGAAACTTCTGGGTGGCATTTTGAAACTCATCTACATAATCACTATCAAGCATTTGTATCTTGATATTTCGTTACCTACCTTCAAGAACAGCAATGGCGATCTCAACAACTACAGCAGTTCATTTACAGTGTTGTTTTCTTAATACCCATTTTGATAGTTTGCTACTTGTTTAAAATGTTTAATAATGTATGGGTCTAGTTATGACACTCGAATAATACGAGCCATCAATGCAGTGGCAGCTCGTAACATTATGAATAGGTGAGGTTCGTGACTTTTTACGAGGTGGGCAATAAAGAAAAAAAAAAGCGGGCAATAATTTTTAAATTTTCAGGGTCAATCGACTAAATGAATCTGGAAATTTTTAGTTGCATTTCCAATATTGTCGAAAAATTGTTGTTCACGAGAAAGATATTCATTCAGATTGTTACAGAAAATTGTGTTATACTTCAATGAATCATTAAAATAAGAAAATATATATTTTTTATTTAATCATTAAAACATGAATTTCGTGGAATGCATGGATGAACACAAACTAATAAAACTTGATTACCATAATATAACTATTTTTTTAAAAACAAACGAAAGTGGCATAATTGTTTAAACTCAAAATTCGTGCAAACATTATTTATTTTATTGATTTTTGATGACATATTCATTTTCCTCACATTTTGCTATATCAAATTAAAAAAGTATCGTCTTGATAAGTGCTACCGTTCCCGAGAAAAGTAATCTTTTATCGCGCATACGCATTTTGAAACCCACTCCCGCTCTGCCGAGAAATTCCAGTGATTTCTTGATTTTTCTTTCATTAAGCTTTTATCTGCCTTTATCTATAGAGTGTTTCAGGATTAAGTCGACAAACTTTAAGGAGATATTCCTCATAAAAAAATCAAGTATAAATTTTTTTCCAGAGACGCTTCATTTTCGAAATATAGGGCGTTAAAGATTTTTTAAAAAATTCGAATTTTTTAAATAACTTCTAAATGAAGAAGGCTAAGATACCATTTTTCCATACCCTTCCTAAAAATCAATTTTGCCATGAAACTATAAGAGTTAGGAAAAAAGTGAATGTACACTTTTTGTCAATAACAAGCTGTTCTATCTAAAAACAGCATCATTTTTTATTTTCAGTAGGGCCGTATTAATTTTTTTTATAATTTAATGAGTCTGAGTCCCCATAACTCTGCCACTGGTTGCTTGCGGGACTTCTACTTCTATGGAAACATGGTATGTTATAAGAAGATGTGTCATGCCAAATTTGACTTAAATAACTTTCTTCACATAGAAGTTATTTAAAAAATTCGAATTTTTAAAAAAATCTTTCACGTCCTCTATTTCGAAAATGAAGCGTCTCTGAAAAAAAAATTATACTTGATTTTTTTCTTATTTTTTTTATAAGGAATATCTCCTTAAAGTTTGTCGACTTAATCCTGAAATACCCTCTATAAGAATTTTTTTTTTAGACTTCACGTTTACGTAAACTATAAATTATTATTAACTTTACGTTTCTATATCTCAGAATCTACACAGTAGAATGCTGCCGTATTTGGCTAAAAAGCAAGGGGTTACGACGTAGGTTTTATATGTGCAAGATTTTGTCGATTGCATAGACAATTCCCTGGGCAATAAACAATTGTTTATAAAGTAAAATGTAAAAAAAAAAATAAAAAATATTCTAAATGGTTATAAAAGTGAAAAAATAGGTATTTTTAGTATTGATCATTGTTTATTATGGCAACAAGTATCTCTAAAAAAAATGTGTGCCCTTTCTAAACCTTAATTTAAACCCATGGTACGCGATAAACTTTTTGAAATTTTCTTAATTAACAATCCTATCATTCGAAAACCACGGTATTGATCGTTGCAAAATTTTTAGGGTAGAATTGACATATGTTTTACTATTTGTTCACAAAGTTTCATCAATATTTATAAACATTTACTTATTTTAAAAATTGCTTCAAGTATACATATGATTTTCAACTATTTTTCGCCCGTTGTAGTGTAAAATTCAACTTTTTTGATTCGCAGTTGTTGTAACTTTATAGAAAATCATTAAATGAACAACAAATAAAGAATGACTTTTTTTATTTAGGGCTCACCTTCAATGTTACAGGGAAAAATATGTCGAAAAACGGGTAATTTTTCGTTCTTTTTGTATGTTTGTTGTTCCCCTGAATTTAACAAAGGTTTTTTGGAATAGGCAAACACGAATTCTTATTCTACATAATATTTGTTTTTATGTATAACAAAATAGGTTACTTCAAACACAAACGCCAAAACCTTGTTTTACTGCTCTATCGCCTGGACTATAAAGTAAGTGTTTGTGTTTGTAGGAGTTTCTCATGAGATATCTTATACATATTTTTGAAAAGTATAGAAACACGTAATTAGTATAATGTTCTACGTTGAACGACACACATTTCTGTAAATGTCCGTAATGAATCAAAATATTTCCGTAGCACACTTACCACATCTGCTCTTAGACATCACAACAGAACAAAATGACTTTCTTACAGTCTATGACAGGCCATAATTGCATGATAAATTAGTAGAGCTCCGGGGCAATTCACTGAAATAAATCCACCATCAGGGACCGACATAGAGCGTAATATTTAATCCGAGACGTTGAATAAACGAAAAAATGAGGAATTCCGTGGCCCAAGTGCTTTTAGTTCAAATAATATAGGGCGCATTAGCAGCTAACGTGTCTCATTAGTGCAGTTTATGTTTAGGCCGGGTTATTTCGGGATCATGTAGCTTCTTATTAAGATTAAAGCGAGATATAACGTTTTTAAGAACCCACCGTAAAAAGGTTTTCCTCTGGTGGCTGCACAAAGCCGTTTCTCGGAACGATTAAACGCAGGAAGAATTTTAACAATATTTAATTATTTTGTGCATCTGCTTCAAACAATACGAACGTATACTTTATTGCTGCATAAAATATTTTTATTGTACATGAATGACACCGAATGCCCATGTGTTTATGATGCCCGATGTTACGGCCACATATTCTTTAAATTTATTTGTTTAATAGCCCTTAATGGTTTGTTAATGTTGCGTTCAGTGAAATGGTCAATATTTTACAAGAAATTCGTAAATGTGATGAAACTTACTTCCATGCCCTTATACAGGGTGTTTCTAAAATAGGGTTCCAAACCTCTGCTGCGTTTAAAACTCATTAAAATAAGTCAAAAAGTTCCTAATAACATGTGCCCTAAAACGTACCCTTAGGAAGTTATATGCCCTTAAAAGGGCTCAAACAAAACTGGTTTTTTTCTGTTATTGACAAAACGGTCGCAAATAAATAGAAAAAAATTTATAGGTCTTACATAACTTTTTACGTTAAATAACATGGGCTACTCCGATTTTCGATATGCAAATCATATGCGTCCTATTTAGGTTGGTGAAGGGGGTTTTTGGCCCGTAATTTTTTTTATTTCAATTTTTTTTTACAATTTTCTCTACAGATTTATAAAATTTTACGTAAAAAATATTATCTTTGTCCAAGTCGATATTTCCAATGGTTTTTGAGTAAATTGAGTTTGAAAATTACTCTGCTATTTAAGATATTAGGCCAAAAATTACAGAAATCTGTTTACCATGGCAAATAAAAGACTGACGTTGCCACAACGCTTAACAATTTAAGTTTCTGATAAACTGTCAATTGAGCTTTGCAGTGTTTAATTAGTAATAGTGGTGAGTGGAAAATTTAAGTATACAACATTATTGCAACTCATAAAATTGAATCATATTCAAACACGGAAATGGAAGATATGCACTTTATGTACGGCCGTGCGGCTGGAAATGCATCAGAAGCGAGGCGTCTGCATGCGGCAGCATGCCCGAATAGAAGACTTCCTTCTCGACAGGTATTTCAGAGGATCCATCAACGTTTAAGAGAAAATGGTTCGTTCCAACCAAGAGTAAATGATCGTGGCAGAGACAGATTTGTAAGAACACCGGTGATGGAAGAAAATGTATTGAGAGCTGTGCAGGACAATCCAAGGGTTAGTGTAAGAAGTGTCGCACGTATGCATAACATAAGTTTTTCCGTAGTTTGGCGAATTCTTTGCGAACAACTACTTCATCCTTTTCATATCCAGCGTGTTCAAGCTTTAAATCCGAATGACTACGAACCACGTCGGCAGTTCTGCCAATGGTTTTTGCGAAAATCGAGGCGGATTCCGAATTTTGCATCTCTTATTTTGTTTACGGATGAGGCAAGCTTCAGTAAAGATGGTTATGTCAATTTTCATAACGCTCATGAATGGGCTGATGAAAACCCACACAGCATATTTCAGTCCAGACATCAGATTCGGTTTTCCGTCAACGTTTGGGCAGGCATTTTAGGCGATCGGCTAATCGGACCGTTTGTGTTGCCTAATCGATTGAATGGTGAGGATTATTACAATTTTTTAGTTAACGACTTGCCAGGACTTTTGGAAGATGTCCCTTTAATTGAACGCCAAAGCATATGGTTTATGCAGGACGGGGCGCCACCTCATTACCTACATAATGTAAGACAACACTTAAATGAGTTGTATGGAGAAAAATGGATAGGCCGAGGAGGTCCTGTTCCCTGGCCTCCACGTTCCCCTGACCTTAACCCCCTGGACTATTTTTTGTGGGGTCAACTTAAGGCAAAGGTTTATAAAATTCCAATTGAGACCATTCAGCAACTACGGGAGGAAATTGAAACCGCGTGCATGGAAATAAGGCAAACACCTAGAATTTTCCAAAGAGTTCGCAAATCATTGAAGCGTCGAGCTAGATTATGCATCGAAATGCAAGGTGGTCACTTCGAGCAGTTCTTGTAATTTAACTTATTATTACTAATTTTAATCCCATTATTTTCTATTTCACATTTAGCTATTGTCTGCAGTAGTAATTAGTTCTTTAATTAGTAAGTGTAACTCTAAATTTAAATAGTCTTAGTTTATGTCCTAAATTATTTATTAAATGATCGGATCCTTCATAACTGCAATTTATTTAAAAAAAAAAACAGTTTTGTTTGAGCCCTTTTAAGGGCATTTAACTTCCTAAGGGTGCGTTTTAGGGCACATGTTAATAGGAACTTTTTGGCTTATTTTAATGAGTTATAAACGCAGCAGAAGTTTTGAACCCTATTTTAGAAACACCCTTTATGTGTGTCTTCGTTTAAAGTCTCATGATGCAGTCACTTACGAAATATTTTCCAGATGGAAACAAATCTGGGGTGGTATGGACGACTAAATGGTAGAGATTGAGAATATATGTGCAGATTTACCGTAATACACATATAAGTCGAACATTAGCAAATGCCGTATCGTGTGGATGTGGTCTATCGATACATTCGCAAGCAGTCTTAATAAATTAACAAAGTCTAATTCTGTATCTGCAACCACCATTAGAATAAGAGTTAAAAGGCTCTTAAAAAAATAACATACCAAGTCATTTTATTAGGAAGTTAAAGAAAATAAGGAAACTAATGCCGCAAAAATATATATAGGAAATAAACTGATAATGGTTGTTAAAAGATGGAGGATGGGAATAACTTTAAGGATGTATATTTTACATAATGTTGTTTCAAATACACCAAAAACGATTTCACTTGAACTCTGAAATACGCAATTCAAAAAGAGAGCGTGCTTAAAGTAGAATGAGATGCAAAGCGATCTTCATCGCCCGAAAGTTTTGAAAGACATACCTAGGCTCTATTCCACTATTTTGTCGCCATACATCCTACCCTCAAGGCTGAAATGAATTTGGATGACCTGTTCCTAGGTGAAATTCGAAAATGCAACCTAACGCTATGTTCTCTTAGCCAATTTCTAAATTCTGGTCACGTTACATAATCTAATAATCTTTGCGGTTCTTGTGAAAATGGAAACTTCCCGTTATCAATCTCTTACATCAATTGTGAAAATGCAATGTCTAAACTATTACAGCATTATAATTATTATAATTAAATGCTAAAATACATACGTAGATGAATCATGCCCAAATCCTATCATATCGTTGATCTTGACATTGGCTTAGAACATGGTCTACCCCTGGCTTAAAATGGACTAGATTAGCACGGTTTCCTTCCAATTTTTCCCATTTAGATAATAAACTAGAAAAATTTGACATTTTAAATAGTGCTGGCCAAAACCGGAAAAAAGTGAAACCGGTTAACCGGGTTCCGTAAAAACCGATTTCAGATAAAACCGGATAGTCGAATAGTTGCTAAAACCGGTTATTCGAATAACCCGTTACTTGAATCGCCAAAACCGGATATCTGAAAATCGGTGCTTTACAAAGACAGACCCGGAGAAATTGTCTAAAAAAAAAGG
>NW_019416258.1:0-31914 GCF_000390285.2 Anoplophora glabripennis | reverse complement strand
ATCATTAGCGTATTTTCTCTTCTTTTGTTTAATCTTGGCATTTTCTGGTTTTACCAACTATTTTTGTTGTTTTTCTTGGTGCTCTGCTGTGTCAGTCTGTTTATCGAGTGTTTTTTTCTTCAAGTGGTTTATTATAGACATACTCTTAACCAGAACCAAATTTTTCTTAAATGGTATCCTTTTGCGAGGCTACTTCGCTTACATCTTTAATGCGCATGCTTAGTAACTTTGAAATAATTTTAATTTATTAATTACTATAAAAGTCAATATTGTTCTATAAATTTAAATATATAAATTCTATCATTCTTTTAGTTTGTCACATGGGGTTTGAAACTTCTTAAATATTTCTAATATTGCCAGATTATCCCTTTATTTAAGGGTTGCCTATTAATTGGCGTATGTGACGTCACTACTAAAAAGATCTATTTACTGTATCTGAAAGATAACAAAAGTAATATTAATTTAAACATCCAGAAAATGCACTACGTTTGAATCATTAATACTGAAATCAGATAAATATTGTCAAAATTATACTTACGCATCTATTTCTGGATACTTGATAAAGCTGTGAAAATTCTTCTTAGATAGATCTGAATGATTAGTATATCTAAATAAAATTGATACGTTATTCAGTTCTATTTAATAAATTTTCAATATTATTGTTCTAAGCAGGAAATCGAGCTTTATAGATGCTACGTAGACCTGTACATAATTTATTAAATGTTAAATGTTGTTAAACCTACGGTTTTCATGTAAATTAAATTTTATCCACATTACAGTGTATACAAACACAATAAAAAGAAGTGATTTTCCATAAAAATGTCTGACCACATAACATGATTATGAAGTTGTTACTTTCCATATCTAGATATTTGTTGTCAACGAAAACATACAATACAGGGTATCCCAATTTTCTGTACATGGAACTACTACAAATTCTTAGCGTCAAAATACGACGATTTAACTATAGTTAGTTCTATCTAAAGTTGCTCCATTTTGCCGCCAGAGGGTATCAAAGTTGACAAAAAGTTTTAGCTTCTTTGCTCTAAAATGCAGATTTTAATCAATTAAGTTTGCTTAAATGGCGAAAATACCACTATTAATAAGAAAATATTTATTTAATGGTTTAATGATTAATGGTTTTCGCATAATATTTTTTTTTATTATATCCAACGCGTTTTGAAACAAATCTGATTTAATTATCAGCAAAAATATGATTTATTTAATATAAAAACAAAATAACACTTTGTGTGGAACTTAGAGACTTTTAATATATGTAATGTTCATTCACAAAAGGTAATGAAAATTGTTGCTTTTATATAAATAGTGAAATCTGTAATTATTCTTATTTGAGAAGCATTAATTAAATAAATTCTATGGCAAACTACTGTTCATAATTTGTAGAACAGAATATCTGAAATTAGTGCAACATTTGTTTTTTTTTGTCACTGAATTACGTGTTATTGATAATACTGAACAATTCCTATAATTTTGGGGAAGAACATTCGTTTTCAAATTTCTGAACTTGAATAAATCAATTTTCTTTAATAATTCAGATCTGTTCCTGAAAATGTGTTGGTGATGACTAAAAAAATAAATAATTTCGCAAAAATCATTAGAAATACAACAAATTTACAAGATAGATATATCCTGAGTCCTCACCTTCATAATAATTAAGGACTGAGAGGATAACTGTAAAAAAATATAAGCCATTTTACTTATGGTATGGAATATGTTTTTTAATCATGTAAATGCAAATGCTTCGGTTGCCATACCAAAGTCTCTATCTATACTCGAGTACTAGCATACCAAATTATATATAAAATAGGACAGATTTTTAGAGTTACTTGGAAAAAAAATATATTTTTTTGCAATTCTGATCTTGGTAATTAAACGAAACAGAACTGGATAGAGCTTATTTTAAATAATCCTATTTTGATTTCAAGAATCTGTAATTCTTCAATGTACACGGAATATTGGTACGCTCTATATTTAGAACACGTTCCGATATGCGGAAAATATTGTGGTGATTTAAGTAAATATATTCAATATGTCAAATACATCTAATCTGATTAATATTTTCTATACTATTAAATATAGATTCATCAAACTTATATTATTGAGACTTGTTCTAATCAAATATCATGCAAATACAATTTTTTATGAGTTTTTCATTTTATTATTGTGTTAATCAGCAGACACACTGTTACCTCTTTGGCACTTTAACTAATTTTCTATCTCCAATAATAACGAAGTTAGCTAGACTGCGGAGATGCCATGGCTTGACTGGCCAGAGGAAGAGAGGTAGAGTTGGTCTGGGTTCGGTGCCACATGGGTATCTCTGGCAATGAGAGAGCATACCAAGGAGGTCTGGCCAAGGACCTGAACCAATACTCGGATTCACACGAAGCAGCATTAACGTAGCCCTTAATAAATGGGCCTATCACATATTACGTCAAAACTGGAGGTTGGACAAAGACGAGATGGATGCTGAGCCTTGGTCGAAGAACCTAAACCAAATGGTGAGGGTTCTTAGGAAGCATTTAAGCTTAAAAGGAATTGAGGAGGACCTTTTATTTCTGAATTGTGGAGAAGGGAAGTATACTCCTATCCATCTTCTGGGAGACTACGCGGCCTTCTGGAGATTAAGGCACAAAATCTTTGGTACCGAAGAGTTGCAAGGGGAAGAGGTGAAGGACCTGTCCTGAATCAAAATCCTGGGGTTCATTCATATTATGTTATACAGGGTATCTTATTTCCTCTGGGCGTTACATAACATCCTTTCTAAAATGGAATATCCCATGTATTATTGCATTTTTTAAATTTCTCCTTGAATTTCTCCTTGAATTTAAGGACCAGTTTGATATTGAGTCTAAAACGTACCGTTTCCATGTTATTTGCGTTAAAAAACGGGTACCAATAATAGCGCTACTCCCAATCCAGAATAGTGAAAATATTTTTTAAATAAGGCTCCTTAAAATGAGGCTCCTTGAGGAGATTTATTTGAAATATAAAAATTTGTTTTTATCGAGCTGCTATTATCCTCGTTGTCACTCTTACTGAGGACTATTTTCTTAATCTGTAGATTTCGCGGATAAGTTGAGTTTTATCAAGCTGTAACTTTTAGATCAAACATCACTTTAACAGTCCATTTTAGTTTCTAAAATTCAATTAGAACGTTGCATCTTTTTCAAATGTTGAAATAGCAACCAAAAATATGAAAAATCGTGAAAATCTCGAAAACTATGAGAAATTGACATTCCTTAATAAATCGGAAAGAAAATTAAATTTTGCATCCGTCCATATTAAATTTAATAAAAAGTCTTATTAAAAAAAATCAATATTCCTGGTTTTAAGGACTCAAATTATTATTTTTTTTCTTTTAAATATAGTGGAAGATGTACACGATAGATTTTTCCATGCTCAAATTAATGTGAAAACTACATCTTGTCATCATGTTTAATTCCAGAAATATTTAATAATTTCGAAAATGTCGCTAACGCCAATTTCTTCAAAAATATAAAAAATATATTTTCTGTCGAGGTACCTATTCCAAATGAAAATCTGAAGTTAGGTAACGTACAGAAGACATTGGGCACCCTGTATAACTGAAAATAAATTTAAAATGTGAAGAAAGTGAGTTGATGCATGTATTTCAAACAATTTTTTGATTTGCTTATATTACCAGAGCTACGGAATAATTAATCTTAAATGGGGCACCCCGCATATCTGTTCAAAGTGGCGCCCTACCTTGACCAGATCTACTATTAAAAACTATTTATAATTCCTTTAACAAATGAATTAAACGATTTTTATACTACGTTATCGCTCAACACGACAAATACATTTTCTTTTGTGATACCGCCTGTAAGTAAATTGAGATAAATCATTTCATACAGGAATTACACAATACCAATTATTCATTCAATTCAACAAGTTTTTTCCATTAATAAGACCGTTTTGCGGTACCGACTTTTTACACTTTTATTGTTATTAGAACGACATTAATTTAAATTAATATCCTAGCACCGGTACCGCTTTTTGTTGTTGCCATAACTCAAGTGCACGACACGTGTCGAATCGGAATACAATCTCGGACTACGTACTCGCCTTGTGGTGAACGCTTTTTGTTGTAAAGTAGAATACCTGGACCACTGAAAATGTACAATATATTATATTTAACGGCCCAATTACGACGTGAACTAATGACCATATCAACACTAACCTACGATTGCATTATGTTATTCGCATAAGTACAAATATCCGGTTTTAGGGTTCTGGCAAAATTTATCAGTACGTGATAAAATCACAATACGCAAATGTAAGAAGTTATATTGGCTAAATTTTGTATTTATTACACTGAGGAAACTACATAATTCTAGTTTCGTTTTCAATTGGCAAATGCTGAATTTGAATTTTACCGACCCAAAACAAAGAGTTAATATGTATCAAGCCTATTGTGCGTACCACTGTTCAAACTTCTTCAGCCAGTAGCTTAGTCCTCTTAACAAAGTGCAAAAGATTATTCGCCGACACTTCTCTCAGCTCTTTGGATTTCAAAAAGGATTTTCCCAGGAGTGTCATTCAACTACTTGCAATCCTGGACACTCGCCCAGGGTACCCATACAAGTTTCAACTGCCAAGTCACATCCTCGGCAGACCAGATGACTGTCTACAATCCTTAGGTTGTATAGATGTTTCCTAAAGTGGTAGTGTCCATATAATAAGTCCCGTCACTTTCCTTCGAGCTCAGCAACTCATTCGTTCTTTTCTGCAAAGGACAGCCCATGAGTTCCTCCGTACGGGTTTGCCTGGCCTTGAAGTTCTGACTCAATCTATTTGCCCAGAGCCCCTCTGACCACAGTGGAAGATGTGCCACAGAAGGAGATTTCATCTTACGATGGATACATAAATTTTTGACAAAGTTCTTAGGAATGATATGTACAATTACCAATCATTATCCCTTCAAACCTACAAAACTGTACTGAAAGTACATCGTACTGGATTTAAATACGATCTAAAAGTCCTTCACATCTTGCTATTTGTACCTAAATGCTTAAACGATGAAAGATTACTTACTTAATTTACAATGAAACTAGAAAAATTTAAAAATCACCAATTGTTTTCAAGATAAAAACAATTCTCGTTCTTAGAGTTTGTCAAATAGTGACACTAGTTAGGTTAGATTTATAGTAAGTCAGCTAAAAACTAATCCTTCACTACTACTTTGTGGTCTATTGTGGCTTCCTTAAATTATGTCTTACCCAACATTATCATTACCTTCTTAACAAAATCTACGATCTTGCTGAATGAAACTTCCTTCATATCCCCCCAGAAGAGTTATATTTTGCCGAATATTAAGAACCTGGTCCATCCCCCAGTACAGATACATAATATGTTTCGCCGTTTCCTCACTCTCTAAGCAGAACCAGCACTCAGCTTCCTCGACCAAGCCCAGATTGTGTAGATAATATACTAAGGTTTGCAGGTGTAACCTGTTTAAGCTTAATTTTTTGATAATTTTGTTTGTAGGCTTCCGGGTGTCGTTAATTGTTGAATTTCAGAGTAACTTCTGAAGAAGAGAGCGATATGTCTCTAGAAACGTCAAGAGTTGTAAATCGACGACGTGGCAACCAGCCTGGAAATCATTCAACCTTCATTTTCCGATGGTTCCGTTAGGGACCCCTTCCAGAGACAGCTAATCTATGATAATACTACACGTATTTTTCTTCTCTCCAAATCAGAAGGGCTATTTTGGCAGTAATCGTAATGATATTGGTTCTGGCAAATGAAGATCTATGTGACATTTAGTCTCTTTTGAACAANTAAAAATTAAAAAATATATCTATTTCTCTGAACAGAAAGTTTACATTTTTTAGAGTAGATTGAAAAAAAAATTATGAAATTCATTAATTTTTTTGCTTGTTATGATATAATGATATTAAATTTCTGAAATCATCCCATAACTTCTAGTCTCCCTAACTCTGTTAATTTTAATGGTATAAAAAAAGTCAATATACCATATGTAGAATTTTATGCTTTACAACTTTTATAAGAAACTTTTTTTTCTAGTTCTGACCCCTTTTGAGTTATATTGAAAAACCCCTTTATTTTATCTTTTTTCACCCCTGGCCGGGGGTTGAAACAAAAATTACTGTCATTTATTGTTATTATATACCCTAAACTAACTTATATCAAAAATTCAGGCAAGTTAACCAAATTGCGATTTAAAGGCTAATTTAATTGGACTATAACGAATTTGTTTAATTATAAAAAAATAATGGCCACCAGCATCCCAGATTCGAATCCCAGTGACTTTTTATCAAATCATGTTATGTTCAAGGTGTACGTAATTCAATTTAAGTCTAGATTTATATATTTTGCGATGGATTTTTTAATAACTGCACTAAAACAGAAAGTGGATTTATTTCAAAACAAACTTCAGTTGCCGCTGAATAAATGATTGACTCAGTTTTAATGTGACCTCCGAAGAAGACAGCGACATGTCTCTCGAAACGTCAAGAAGCGTAAACCGATGACGTGGCAACCAACCCAGAAATTGTTCAGCCAATATTCTGTATTTGAAACAAATGCGGTATTAACAATATTTTTATAAATGCATGTCAAATGCATGTCTGGCTCATTGCTCTATTTGATAATTTTGTTTGTAGGCTTCCGGGTGTCGTTAATGGTTGAATTTCAGAGTAACTTCTGAAGAAGAGAGCGATATGTCTCTAGAAACGTCAAGAGTTGTAAATCGACGACGAGGCAACCAGCCTGGAAATCATTCATTTTCCGATGGTTCCGTTATGGACACCTTCCAGAGATAGCTAATCTATGATAATACTACACTTATTTTTCTGCTCTCCAAATCAGAAGGGCTATTTTGGCAGTAGTCGTAATGATATCATGAACCAGTTCTGGCAAATGAAGATCTATGTGACATTTAGTTTCTTTTGAACAATTTTATTTAAAGGGTTTATTTTGATGCTTAATGTTTTCTTACATTTTATTTTAATTAGATGCAGCGTCACCAAAGGTCTGTTCATTAGTGCTGAAAGCATATCTGATTTTATGATCTATAAATAGATCATGAAATTCAAAATTCGGGAATTAGCGACTTTATATCTTATAAGCTCTTTTTACTTCTTTACATCTTTCAAACAAACTGACATAAAATCAGTTGCTGTAACACGTACGACACAAATTGCTTAGTTCTGGAGGTATTTATATTACAAATTAAGTTGAAGTAGTCTTTTCATCCCAACTACGCGTTAGATGATCAAAAGAATTGTAACTAGACATCCAAAAAAGAAAAATTCATTTAAAATGCCAAAAATACGTACTTAGCAGTAGTATTGATCTTATTCCTAACTTAATTTACATTGTATTTCAATTAATTTTATTCCAAGATTCGTTAGGTTTTTGATTTCCAGATGATATAGCATTTTTTATCAGAACCAAATGGGTTTTCATTATTATTATTATGGGAACAACAAAAACATTTGGGTCACATTAGAACAATGTCTAAAATGTAACTAGCACCTTTTATCGACAATCCCAAAATGAATATTATTTTTGAAATGCTTATATTGGAAAATATATTTACTAAAATTATCATTTTTGATTTACAATATTCCCACAAGCTTTTTTAACCCTTAAAGAAATGCTGACAGTATAGAGAGGTAGGATTAGTTTTAAAACCTCTGTAGAACTTGTTACTAAGAAAATTTAAACGTTCATTTTATTTAGTGATGACCTTCTTATTAAACCGAATGTAATTTTAAGTTTTTTGATCTAAACTTGAGCAAATAAATTAGATTTTTCATTTTTTTTTGAATAACTGAAATGATTTCACTTTTAAGATCTTCCTGATACATTATCTTGTCCAGAAAAATTACCTGATTTAGATTAAACGGTCCAAAATTGGAAAAAAAAAATTTTTTTTTCTATACGCATGTATGTATTTTATTATAATATATGTTGACAGTAACTAGGAAGAAGTAAAATTTCATTTCATACTAGGATATATTTTACCAATACTTAAAATGGAAAAAATAGCAAGCGACAAAAATTGTGCAAAAGAGATTTACCTTCAGTAACGAATTTGTTTAATTATAAAAAACGAATGTCCACCAGCATCCCCAGATTGTGATTATGGCGAATAACTGTGCATTAAAACATAAAGTGGATTTATTTTTGTCAAATAGCAAAATGTCAGATCAAACTTCAATTGCCGCTGAATGAATGATTGACTCAGTTTTAATGTGACCTCCGAAGAAGAGAACGACATGTCTCTCGAAACGTCAAGAAGCGTAAACCGATGACGTGGCAACCAACCCAGAAATTGTTCTGTATTTGAAACTAGTGTAATATTAACAATATTTTTATAAATGACGTTAAAGGCACGTCTGGCTCATTGCTCTATATTGATCTTAGGATATAAGATTAGGACATATCAGAACTGTACAGTAAAAAAACCGTTTCATGTGATATTTTAACTGTTATATTTGATGTATCTCTAAACACGTTTTCTACCGATATCGAATACCTATATCTCCCTCTCTTCCCATTTGTAAGTGGCTAATGGTCAATTTGTCACTCGAGGCAGATCACCGCCGATGATTCTTGTTGACACATTTCTCTTTTGTCGGAAGAAGGCAAGCCTCGTCGAACTGTAATCCCTGGGAGCGTACAACGTAAAAAGAAGGCACTAATTCGCCATGAATCTGCAATGGATCGGTCGGTCAGCAGGGAGGTATTTAGTAGGATAAAATTGGAGAAGGCCCATTGTCTACCTGTTAATATACCAGCGTCTTACAAACATTGTATTGGTCTTTCGGCTTAGACTCTTTTAAGCAGCTTTGTTGGCCGAACGGGAGGCTGTTTTCATGGCTTGTTATTAGTTCGTAGGGATCTCTAAATGGATTCTTAAATATCTGCCGACAGTTTATGGGAAACTTACGCCGTGCCTAGCGGCCGGCACTATCAACGCCACAAATATTTATCGGGTAGGGGCGACAGGCGCAATAGAAGATAAAATTGTAACAAATTTCAAAAAAAAATATATTATTGTCTTTATTATAGTTGGAGCAAGAGGCCGAGACAAAATTATTGTGTCGTACCGAATTATCTACGTCCTCAGTGTGATGTTTGATCAAAAAGTAACGGGAATTTTCAAATTGCGCGTGTTGTATCTTGTCTATTGAGTTTATTCTTTTTTAGTGTATCGGTAGCACTGTCAGTGACGTACCTGTCAATTTTTAAGCAGCTACCACGGTAAATTTGTGTTTAGGGAGCGAATAAGTAATACTTATCTCAGTGTTTTTAGCGATTTTTTGTGTGGCTAAATGTCTAAAGAAGGCAACCGTTCTCTTCGACTACAATGAATAGTTCATCACGAATTTTTATTGCTCGGTCATACAAGTAACAAGGAGTATTACCTACTACGTTCCACCACAGTTTCTCAAACTGGAAACTATGTTGGCATAAGTGTAAAATTAAGCAAATACTTTTTGAGAAAATTAACAATTCTCGTTACTTTTTCACTAAACCTCGTGTTTCTGGTTTAGCAAAACTAAATTTATAAAATCAACTGGTCCTTTTGGTACCAAGGGTTATTTATTAATTTTTTTTTTCGGTTTGGCATAAATACCCATTTAAATAAAAATATTACTCAAAATGCCACAAATACCCGGTGGCTCAAAATGAGTGCCCTATTAGATTATTTCAGAACTTACTCTATTTAAATTTTGAAAATTGGTAGGTACACCAGGGTCTTTGGTTATGCTCTTTTCAAATTTAATAATTTTATTCCTATATAACTTCCGGTTATACCGGATTGACATCAACTTTGTTATTTTAAACGGAACACTCTGTATATTTTTACATTTTTGGAATCTACGCTTCATTTTAAGGTGACTTACATCAAGTTTCCCTATTCATAAAATTATCCGTTATCGAGATATTTAGCTTTTTAGGAAAAAAAATAATTAGACAGACAACGCAACAATATTTGCAGAAACAGGAGCTAAATACCTAAGCTACATAATATTATCTTCAGAGTTACCGAATCTTATACAGGGTGGTGATAATTCAAGTTCGAGTTTGGTCCAATTGGATCCATGTAAATTTGATTTTTTATAGCGAAACACCCCATATATTTTTTCAAATTTGAATGTGCCATTTTATTCTCTTTCCATCCATACTATGGTTTCCTATACTTATCTCTTCTAGTTTTATGTTAAATGAAGTTATTTGGGTACTTTACTGAAAAAGATAATATTATCTACGTACTCGTACTTACCTAACTGCGAAGTTGTCTGTGAAAATTACAAAACAAACGAAAGCCGTCAACCATTATTTGACGTCAAGAAATTGTTGTTGTACCAGTTTAAAACAACATGGAGAGAAATAATTACACACATGAAGTTATTATTATTAGAAGATTTAATGAAACCTACCCAAACTTACAACCAATGCAGAACAAAAAGTTTAGAAGGATCTTTACAGAGATAAAAAAATAAATTTAAGACAATATCTACAACTGTTCAAAATGCACATCTCCTGAAATTAAAGCAAAGAAGAGCGTTTTTGCAGAAAAGAATGGCGATAAAATACAGAAATAGGAAGGAAAGAAAAATTCAAGGAAACAGAAGAAAACAGCAGTAGGCAAGAAGGTAGTAAAGCCCTCTCAAACAAAGGAGATATGTGATACACACTACATTTGATAGATAGATAATCTGATTCATCTCAGGAGGTTTCAGGCAAAATATTGCCCAATGTGGTGACTATTATTTCACAACGAAATTGATTGATTCAATCCAGTGGCTTCATGAGATATGAACTCGGAGAGCATAGTAATGATTGTGGAAGAAAGAACACCTCTGACTCAAATCTGGGCCATTTTTAACCATCCTATGGTGTAAAACGCCCAAAAATTGTTTTGCCAACATTTTCAAAGTATTCAGTATACCGTGTTGCAAAACTGATGTGTTAATCTGTATTACTGACTTAGGTTTATCCAAAACAAAACTAAATAATGATGTCTCTAAATAAAATTAATACAGAAACACATACCAGATATACTAAAATTGTTAAACAACAAAATAAACTGTCACATGTAGACTTTTAAGTCAATGTATAGCGAAATTTCGGTAAGCAAAATCAAATTCGAAAAGAGATTCAATATTTAAAATTAAATATTTATTTTATTATAAACACATTTTACTGAGTTTTGCAATGAAAAGTCATATAAAATAGACAATGCAATCTTAAATATAAACAAACTTGCAGTGTAGTTTCCAGTCTGTTATATAATGCGCCGAGGCCACACTGTACCAAAAGTATAATTATCCTGTAACACCCGTGGTGATCTAAATCTAACACTTTGGTTTTTCATGATAATACAAGATTTCTATCTGAATCAACTTCTCTGTTCTGAACAATATTATACTCATAAACTACACTACAAGATGTGGATAAATTCCAATTATTTTCGAAATTATTATCATAGGTATTTTAATACTAAATAGGAATGCTTATGCAACACTTACTAGAAAAGTTAAGCGTAATACATGTATTTTTTTATAACTTGTTCCTAACTGGACAAGCTTACCAGTAGTTTGTCAATAAACCGCTTCTAAAACATGTAAAACCACTTTGCACAACATACTAATAGCGGAAGCAGTATGCAATTTGCACCGCGTTCCTATACATTGATTGACATTGATCGATCCAGTCAATTATTTACATCGTTTTCTAGATTTGAGGATAATTGAAACAATACTGAACTGAATGAAAGTAGTAATTAAGGTATCTAGTGTGTTACGTGAATAATAGTGCGTCGAGGTCGACATTGTGCCGAGGGCATCTTTATCCTATAACACCCGTGGTGTCTATTAGGTTTAGTGACCTACTAGTTTGTTATTTAATTCCAAATTTCTCTATAAAATGTCGGATGAAGAACAGAATCGGTAGAAAAGAAAAATTTGTGTCCAACATAAAGTATAAGTGCTTGAGAATTAGAACAGAAAATAGCAAAAGCACGAAAAAATCTATTGAAGAGAAGATTGTCGAGCCAGAACCTCCGCACTTCGTTCGAGAGCGTAAACTAATCGACATAGGTACTCTAGGTGACACAAAGCATGCACTGCTCTTTTTGCAAAGAACTTTTATAGAAAATTCCGAATAGTGTCGATGGATATTCGAAGGAAACCGACTTTAGCTGTTTCTTTTTTTAGTCGTATTTCACCTGTTTTTTTTTAATTTCCAGACAAAAATGTGTAATCTGATATTAAATGATGTGTGCAATTTATTTTTGCTGTCAGTATTAACGTATCTCTAAAGTTGTGTGTTGAGTAGTAGTTAACTTTCGTTTTTGTTATAGACGCCATATTGATCTTTTGCTTCATTAGAAGGAAAGGGAAATTCTCTTTATAACGATGTATAATTTATGGGGTTTTCATAAATAGATAATCAAGATATTGCATATAATTATAATTTTAATGAAAAAATCAAGTAGCCATGCGAAACCTTGAATTTTTTAATACTTTTTAACACAGTAACCTTTATTTACATAACAATAACAACAGCAACTAACAAAAGAACATAGTAAAGCGAAACAAAATTAAACGGTAAATTGAAATTTTATTACAAATATTCGAAGTGCATAGGTTACAACTAGGGCTCTCAGAACTGAGCCGCGGGACATAGGCGTACGCATTATTTATCAAAAAGCAACAAATTAAATATAGAGTATATTAACGTGATTTGAACGTAAAAAGCCACGGCAGTGGCTCACGCATGTCTCGGTTGACCCGCCATTGAATTGCGGCTCTCTCTGACAGCCGTAGTTATAACTATATTTTTATTGGTTTATATATTCACTAAAGCTGTAAGAATTGAATACAAAGTTATTTTTGAAAAAAATAAGCTATAGAAAAACCATTCAAATTTCCATTTTAAACTTATTTATTAAAAGTTCTATAACCAAATTAAACTAAACATGCCACTTAGAATAATTTAAAGTAACATTATATTACAAAACAGAAGTACGTAAATATTTGAATTTTTTTATTAATCCTGTTAACAGGTGTACTTTCTAGAATAACTTTAGCAATATTTTACAACCACCACAACGTTATTTCAACTAATCTGCACCACCAATGACTGTAGTGTATATTTTCGCTCGTACTAACTGGATTCTAACGCACATTTTGACTAAAGAATAAATATTATACTGGCCGATTCAAAATAAATTTGAATATTTGTCAGTATAACACAAGATAGTTCTGCTAAACTGTTGGATGGTTATTATTTAAGACATAGTGTTAGGTACCTATTTCTGGGGGTCGTTAATAGGTATATTTACTTTACGGTGAACGTAGACGAAATGATGTAGACGCAGATCGAATGTATACGAATCATTTTCTAGTACCTGTTTATCAAGATTTATAATTCTTTTTCACCTAGGTCAGTCACAAGTTGTTTTATTTTTTATGTAGTTTAGTTTAATATGAGGAAATATAATTTTTCATAAAAAGTAATGTAAACACTATGTATAATTTACCGATTTGATATTTTAATTATGCTTTTCCAAAATCTGTTGGGAATAAATTGGAAAAATGGAAAATATCCAATATTAGGTTAACAATAAGTTAAATTAAGTTTAAGAATAGCGTTCCATTTTGGGAACGATTTTATCTACATTAGTGGCACATAATTTAAGACAAAATAGTGAAATATCAGAATACATTTCGTTTGCGAAAGCACGTGGTTGTAAATTAAGGAAAAATAAAGGAAAAACACGCCGAACAGACGTGTTTTCAGGGAATTCTCTCTACGAGTCCGTGATTTGACGTCGTTAAGTGTTCTGCTCTCCTCACCTGTATTTCCACGGTGACACATGACCTTTAATAATACAGTAGCTGGTAACAAGTGCTGTTAGCTGGAACACAGAATTTTGTGAAGCAATTTGGCGTAAACTGCTTCCAAACTCGCAACTACTAAGCATGATTCATGATATCCAATCCATTAATATTTAACGTGTTGAACTTTCTAACTGATTTTTTAATACCCCGCAACACGTCGGAAAAATTTGAATGGTGGGATATTTACATTGATAACATATTACATAAAGTTAATTTTAAACAATATGTCCAAGCATTACTTCCTAATGAAATGAATAAATATCATTGTGTTCACTGATAATGAGAAAATCATTCAAAATTGATTCAAATTCTAGTTAGAACGGCCCACGCCATGTGTCATCTGTCATTAACAACATTTTCAGTTGGAATAAAAACACCTTACAACAAAACAGTAAAATTTTTGCTGTAAATTGAAAAAGATTACTTTTTTATTGAGTTGACACTAAAACTTCATTAATTTAAAAGGATGAAAATATGAAGACGACTACACTGAGAAAAAAATTGGCTAAAGTATCTTGCAGTAATAACTAAACTATGTTACTGTTACTACAACTTTCAGCTAAATGTAATTTTAATTAACCGTAACGTAATATTGTAGTAATTTAATATTTCAGCTGTAACAAGTATTTTATTTCAGGTAAATAATTAAATTAGGTGAACTGAATTGCTATAGTAGAAAAATGTTAATTGTGGGTTAGTTTTAGTTTCACTAGAACATTAGAGACAAGAACTTTTGTTACTATTGAAATAAATTTCTTACTTATCTTAGAAAGCTTAATCATTTTACCTAAATAAAAAATGGGTAGATATAACAATATATATTCAATTCCAAAGAGTAAGTGAACATTAATTACTAGTGCATTTGGTACGAAAGCAAAGTTTTCTCTTGAAATCTGATTATTAGTAAACTGTCAATCAAGTTATGTGATATTTCTTTTTAGATAACAGTTATTTATTAAATCAACACATTTTCGTGGAAGAGATTATTTAATATTGGAATTTTATTTCACTGACAAAATATGCAGACAATTAAAGTGTAGGTAGTAAATATGTTACAAACATATATCCAAGTAAACAAATAAGCTTCAACTAACCTATATATTGCATGCCAAAATAACTCTTCTTGTAAGCTATGTATTATCATTATTATTTTAATTAAAAGCACACTTACTTTTTTAACACCGTACCTATGGAATCCTCATATTGTAGTTCATTAATCTTGAAATAAATAATATACAAACATCACATACCAGTATACGTAGAATGTAATAATTGTATAATTATGTCTTAGTAAAAATACACATCATTAGTATTGTTTTTCATAAATTTGAAATTACACACATACAAAGGGATTCACGAATTGTACACTATACCAGCATAACGTTGACTTAAAATTATATTTACGATGGAACATCGGAACATTTTGCATTTGTTCGTGACGCAAATGGGCGGGGAAAAAATGTACACTACCGTTTGCTACCGTATTTACTGGAAGTGAATTTTAAAATTCAATAAAACACTAATACAGTGATGATCAGAAGTCTGCACATACAGGAAATATTTTTCTTGTATAGTATTCAAGATACCTGCGACAGTTAAAAGAATATTTAGGGTAATTCATTTTTTTTAGCTGTACGAGGTCTATTCAGAAAATAACGGATCTTTTTGAAGTACGCGCTAATGGAAATAGTGATATGCGGTTGGCAGCATTGCATTACGCACAACCTCCTTTGTAATCACATGTTCTTAGATTGTTGATATCTCATTTATACTTGAAATTTATTCTTGAAATGTTCGATTCTCTGGAACAACGATACAACATAAATGAACTGAATCAGTTCACAGAAGCAGAGATGATTTCAGCCTTAAAAAAAACTAACCCAGAAATACTATGGGCCCAGATAAAATCCCTGCATTTGTACTTAATGATTGTGCATGTGTTTTAGTTATCTTACCATCTTGTTTAATTTGTCTATTAGATGTAATACTTATCCTAGTGTATTAAAAATTTCTAAAGTAATTCCTGTTTATAAACAAGGTGAAAGAAATCATATAGTTTGGAGGGATTGGAGGGTTTTTTTCTCAATGTAGAGAATAATACAAATTTTTGGCAATGGAGCTACAAAATACATACATATATGACATTTCTCATGTCATAGGTAATAATTTATGGACAAATTAAGAAGATCTTTGTAAATTGCGACAAATGTATGTATTGTATCATAAAAAGTTGCTGCAATTTTCTTCTGTCTGAATTGCATAATATACTAGGCGTTACGTTTAATAATAATTCGTGTGCATTGATTAAAACGTTAATGTATTACGAAAAAGTAACGGGATAATAAATTAATACTAACCATAAGAATAGAGACACCTTAAAACGCCGAAGAAAAAAGATCTGAACCGATACCTCGTTATAAATAATGTTCTCAACCAGTCTTAGTTTTCCAAAAAACACCTTTGGTGTATTTATAACCTCTCCCGTAGTTAAATATTCTCCTTTGTCCTGTCCCACATAAAATATTAAAGCGGACTTTTTTTCATGAGCAATTTAAAACCCATCAGCTGAATGCAGATGTGACTGATATTGTATTTGTTAATGTGTATACAAAGGTGTGTGGGGGTATTTTATTACGTTTAATGTAATTAATAAGATGTTCTCAGGCTGATGGTGGAATGACACGCACGGTCTAAATGCAGAAATGCCCTTCATCACGTGCTTCGCGGCATTTTGGGTATAAGTGGGGGATTGCGGACTGAAGGTTTGTTTATGGATTCAATGTTTTTAGTCCCTCAGTTACAATTTGCAAGTTAATAAATTCTCAGTTTTTGCATTGAACAACTTTATGGGTTATCTTTTATTCCGAAGATTTTGCTATTGAAACCACATAAAAAAGTTAACCATGACATATTATAATGTTTAATTTTTAGGAAGGTCAATTTGATAACTCTTTTTCGGTCCGAAAACTCGATTGAAATAAATATTTTTTGCAAATAGCATGAATAATTTTTTTAATACTTACTGACTTACCACATTGATACGATGAAAACTTTTTGGAACTGCTGACTTCACCGATAGGTCTGTCTCTGTTTGCACGTATTTGGAAATAATTGCATATAAGGATGTGTGCAGTTATCTCGCAGTTTTCATCAGTTTTTCCATACGTTATCACCATGTTCATTAATTCATTATTGTATTGATAGTCCATTTTAATATTTTTATTTGCACTTATTAATAAGCATGCCACAAGTACGCTGTCCTTTCACGAAAAGAAAGCACAGAATGTAGGAAAAAATGAATTCACATAAACATTTATTCACTAATCACATACTTATGTGTTTCTGAACGAGTAATTTTCCCATTTACTACAAAATACGGATCAAAGAAGCAGACGATATGCCATTTATAACCACAAATATTCATTTCGTTTCATGCAGCTGGAGACGATTCCGGAGGTTCTCAATAAGTTTTAACAATTTTAATTTTTTTAATTTTAAGCTCCGTTTTGCAGTTTCAACGATCTTGTTTATTTAAAATGCCATTATTAATGCATTCTACCTACTAAAAATCGTCTCCAATTTTATGAATATCCTGTACAGTTATGTCTTAAGCTTGAACTGCAAGAATGTTCTTTAAAAGTAATGTCTGCCTGTGAATTTATATACACTATGTACCAAAATAATGGAACAAAATTCATATTTTTTCCAGTTCAGAATTTAAAAAAATCGCTGGTAAATACAAATTGTCACTTTCCTACAATATTTCCGATTTTTGTGAGCCATGTTTGACAGACATATAACATTACCGACATTTTTTTCTGAATAGGACGCTCTATATTTTATAGTATAAATAGATGGCCCTTTTAAAGACGAATTCGGTGATATAAGGTTATACTATACCTACTTTCTTGTCATGGTTGTCAAAAAAATGTAAAAAATTGTCTTTTATGTCGTACTGACGACTATTTCAAACAAGCATAGTCTCTTCTGTACTTTCGAAAAATGTACCTATTCTTTATTAATGTTTTTCCACTTACTTTCAAGCTTTTATTCTTAAAAAAAACTCATCGATACACACATAAAATTCACCAGAGTACCTTAGGTATAACGTGAATCGTTTTAGTTCCAATTCAATCGTTGTTAAATTATTTTGAAAAATGATTGCACGTTTAAGCGAAAAACATATATTAATTGAAATTTTAATTATGATTGGATGCGGAGATAAAATCCGCAGTCAACCGGAGGTATTTGACTTATTTCACCATAAGTATCCAGACCAGAGAATTAATCAAGCTACAATAAGTATTCAAAAAGTTTGAAGAAACCGAAAGTGTAAAAGATTTACCTGAATCAGAAGGGTAAAGAACGGTAAGCGAAAGTGATCGTCAAAATGTGATGCTCGCCGTTACTGAAAATCCTCACTCATCCATTAGATCTATCTCGGCCAACTTCAACTTGTCGCAGTCCTCAGTTCACAGAACTCTGAAGTCTCAAAAGCTGCATCCTTACAAAGTTAACGTCTTACAAGAACTATGGGCAGATGACACAGACAGAAGATTACAGTTTTGCGAGGAAATTAGAAATTTATTTGAAAGACAACCCAATTTAAAAAACCACATAATTTTCACTAACGAAGCGACTTTTTTCTTAAACGGAACCGGAAACGGATACTGGGTTTTTGAGCCCAGAAGTGAATGTTTGGGCTGGAATAGTAGGAAATCGCATACTGGGACCTTATTTCTTTGAGGGCAATTTGACAGGCGACATTTTTTTGGATTTTTTACATCTTCAACTGATTCCAGCCCTGGAATTAATTTTTCCTTACCCTAATGAGCACGATATACCTGCTGGTGATGTCTGGTTCCAACAAGATGGCGCCCCTCCACATTTTCGCTTCGATGTAAGAAATTACCTTAATGAAGTTTTCCCAAATCGAGGGATCGGCAGAAGAGGGTTGCTTGAATGGCCACCATGCTCCCCTGACTTAACCCCACTAGCCAATCCATCAACTTTTTAACTAATGATATTGTGAGAAACAACTACTCCACTATATGCCTCGACTGGTATTGAATTACATTTCAAATATCTAGTAAGTAGCCAAGATCTTAGCTCCTATCTATTAGTAAGTCACTCTGTGTTAGTAGGTAGAAAGCAATTGTTTTTGCCGACAGGCATCAAGTTCATGACTACATAATATTTGATTTAGTTGCCGAATAAACGTCCTAACGTTACGTTCACAGGACATTTCACCAAAAGTTTAAATTTAAATTTCGATGAAATTTATATGCGTCAAATTAATTATTTATAGAATAAATTAATTCTTGCCATCAGTGAACACCGCGTAACGTACATTCAAATCAGAGACAATATTGTTAATTAAAACTGAAAACATTAAGAGCCCAAGCAAAGACCCCTGCGTAACTCCTGAAGTCTGGGCGATTTCGGCAGACTTGAGCTCAAAACTTGGACAAACTCAGGTCTGAGGTTTAATTGCAAACATCTGATTTCCTCAAAAATTGTTTATTAAGGCTTTTTTTATACAGGCTGTCTCCTAAAAAACGCCTCAAGCCATAACTCCGTTATTTATACTCTGATTTGAAAAAACAAAAAATTAAATTAAATTATTAGAGCTCATTTACTATTTTTTTTTTTTGTGAAATGCGATAGTCAATTTTTTTTTTCAAATAAAAGTCAATAAAGTTTTTTTGTTATTTATTATAGTGCAGATTTATTTTCTGAATCCAACGATGTATATGAACTTTACTTTTGTAAAGCATTTATTACAGAAAAGACGACAAAATATTAGTCGATCACCAATTCATGACAAATGTATTTTAACTAATCATCTGTGCCACGGAAAACAAAAAATAATACAGCAATGCAAATAAAACTCAAAAGAGAATTTTATAGTTAACAGAAAAGAAACAATACAATGATTATCAATTAAAAGAAAAACAATTTAATTAAATACATTAACATTAACATTATACAAAGTTCAACACGAAATAACATTAATTAAACACAAAACACATTAACGAAGAACAACAAACACAAAACAACTAAAAAAACAAATTGTAGCCGTCCTCTATTGCCTGTACTTTTGAGGAATGTATGGCTTGAATTTGTGCTTTTTCAATACTTACAGTACAGTACAGTATTATTAGAAATTTCCCGAATGGAAGTTCTTGGATTTTCTTCAACGTTAAGAAGAACATTGACCTCGATGTTTTCATTAAATTGGCGTTTTTCTCGCTTTTTCTTCAAGTCTTACAAATCTACGTGGTTCTGGAACTTCTCTGTGAGGAAATAGCTCTGTAAAGGCGGACTCCTGCACCACGATTTTTATTACAACGAAAGTATACCTGAATCATGTCCATCAATTGATTATTACTCATATTTTGCACTGTTGAGGTTATTTCAACAAATAATTTACTGTAAATGACACATAAAGAGTATAATGCGTAAAAAACTGGGACACGAACGCTAAAATGACATTTACTTACTTTGTTGTATTATATTTTTTGTTGTCCAGGTATACATGATTAGTCAAAATATGTTTGTTGTCAATTAGGCGACCGGGCGCTAATAATGCGGTATCGACCAATATTTTCATGGTTTTTCTGTAAAACATGTTTTACAAAAGTAGACTTTATATAAGTACATCATTGAATTCAGAATAGAATTCTCAACAATAATAATAAATAAATAAACATATATTGCCATTTGAAAAAATAAAGTTGACTATCGCTTTTCAAAAAAATAAAACTAATAATATTTAGGCTCACTTTATAGTATATTTAGAACCATTTCATATAATTTTTTAGGAGACAGCCTGTATCTACGAACGTCAGTTAACAGGAAAATCCCCCTTTCAGTGACACCCTTTTCTATTCTGCCTAGGCTGCTTGTTGGTGAATTATTCCAATAATAATAAAAACATTCGTAATCTTACATAAGTACCTACTTTATATACGAAAATTTTCCATCATTATTTTCCTACCCATGCGTATCAGCGCAGTGTATGCACATATTTAAATATGAACGTCCTCCGGTTCTTCGAATCGGCGTTNGTATATATATAAGACACATCGAATGAAGTACGCAGAAGGCTAGTAATATTGTATGTGCATACAATACCCAAAAAAAGAACATATAATATTCTTATATAGAATTAAACCTAAATCAAATCACCATATCTTATACCAACAGTTTCAACTATCTGATTGAGGCTGCTAAAATTAAGATCACACAAATCTGATATTTTATTGAAATTTCGGCACATAATATGTACTGGCGACATCATGAGACACTGCGACCTTGCTCTAGCACAAATAATGTATAGTTCTGACGAGAGTAAATGACACAGAAAGAGTATAATGCGTAAAAAACTGGGACACGAACGAACGCTAAAATGACATTTACTTGCTTTGTTGTATTATTTTTTGTTGTCCAGGCATACATGATTAGTCAAAATATGTTTGTTATCAATTAGGCGACCGATCGCTAATAATGCGGTATTGACCAATATTTTCATGGTTTTTCTGTAAAACATGTTTTACAAAAGTAGACATATACATCATTGAATTCGAAATAGAATTCTCAACAATAATAAATAAAAAAAACATATATTGCCATTTGAAAAAATTTGACTATCGCTATTCAAAAAAATAAAACTAATAAAATTTAGGCTCACTCTATAGTATATTTAGAACCATTTCATATAATTTTTTAGGAGACAGCCTGTATCTACGAACGCCTGTTAAAAGGAAATCCCCCTTTCAGTGGAACCCTTGTCTATTCTGCCTAGGCTGCTTGTTGGTGAATTATTCCAATAATAATAAAAACATTCGTAATCTTACATAAGTACCTACTTTATATACGAAAATTTTCCATCATTATTTTCCTACCCATGCGTATCAGCGCAGTGTATGCACATATTTAAATATGAACGTCCTCCGGTTCTTCGAATCGGCGTTACATTAAAAAATGCACCTTATTTATCGTCCATTTTTACTGCAAGTTCAACCGAGCTGCAGTAGGTATATATTGCTCGCGTGAAACAATCGACGGTTGTAGACATCAGAAGCACAAGCACTCTGTAATTAAAATTCTTCAGGTGATCATGTGGGCTGTGCTGAAAATACATAAATGACCTTGCAATAAAACTACCAGGCAAATGTTAATAGACTTAACGAATGCAGCTTTAATTCATTCATAAAAGATCCTACCTGATCCATGTTAATAAAAATATGAGTCACCGTACAAGAACCTGCCCCAACGAAATTGAACTGTAGACATCTTTGCGTGCACTATATTTGTTGTTAATTTTAGACGTGTTGGGATTATTATTATATACAGAGTGATTCAGGCATAATGTCATTAATTTAAGTGAAGATTGGGTAAAATAAGTTGCATGCGAATACGTTATTAAAACAATTTTTAAATGCATATTTCGGTCACTAACCTAGTTTTTACTGCGTTTTTAATACGTAGTGAACGACAAGGAGTAAACGGATCTTTTAACAGAATTAAAAATGACTTTAGATTTGGCCATAAAAATAACAGCGACGTATTTTAAAAAATTAACCTGAAGATGCCCCTCGAAGACGAAACATCGGATAGCAAAAATGTTGACGCCATTGGATAGACCAAAAAAAGTGGCAATGTAAATATGCAATTTATTTTAAAATTTGTTTTCAAATAAAGTTAGAAAAACAATAAATAAAAAGATTCGTGTTTTTCTGGATATCTCCGGAACTACCCGGAATTTTAAAACTTTCTAAACGGCATATTGTTAAAAAAATAAAAATATTTTTGACAAATAATGCAAAGATCTGATTTAGTTAAGCTATTCATCTTGTAACATGAATGTTAATAATTCTACATCTTCAGTGCAATTTTGCAGCGCGACTACAAACAAGTTTTAAAAATAAATGACAATCGTTTAAAACAAAATGCATTAAAAAGGCGCGGAAAATTTGAAATATCAAAGATATAATGTTTGCATGGTTAATTCTAATTTGCTTTGTAAACATTATTATACGATTTATATGAAAAAAATTAGCGAAATTATATTAGTTTTATTTATAAACGATAATAAAAAAGTTTATACTTACTTATATTAAAAGCGTAACATCGTATAATTTAGATGTTTTTATAATTATTATTTTAAACTTGTATAATAATATTAATTATTGTAATATTGCAAATGTTCATTAAATTGTTAATGGTTCGTTCAGTTTTCATCATTTCTTTGGTCTAGAAATGAAGTGTACGCGTCAAGATCGTGTATTAAACTCCTGTAAGAAGGCAACCGCTCTCTTACATACATGACGGCGCACCCTTCTGAACGCTCAATCGCTATTTGTTTATAGCTTCAAATAACAGTGGAAAAGACAAATTTTCACACTGCAATTACTCATAATTTGTAGTATTTAACGTAAACTTTCAAACGCCGTCAGCAGAATTCCTATTCCCTATACCTATAATATAAATACCTATTCAATCAAAAGTTATTAACGATTGAAAACCGCAAAAATCGCATTTTTCTAGTTTTTAACGGCGTTTATCTCGAAAACTTTGCGTTTAATAAAAAAATTGCAGGACTTTTTTTTTCTTAAAATGGGTCAAAGATCAAGAAAATACTTTTTATTTTACCAAAAACTAAGTTTTCAGTATCTTGCAAATTTTTTGTTAATAAAAAACTTATCGACATCCGGGCAAACTTCTACCCAAAAAATTCGTGTTCTGCAGCTCAAAATACACAAAAAATATTTGAGTAACTCCATCTAAATGAAGGGGGCAATTGGGACCCCCCTGGCTGCAGGACTAATTTAATTACTGTCAATGAAACTATCACAAAGCTACATTGAAGAATTTTTTACGTACTTTATTTATTTAAGAGTATGGAAAAAGTCTGTTCATATTGTAAACGGTTAATGATAGGTATAGAAGATTAATGATTAATCAAATATGTTCAGAAATAAAAGGAGAACCCAAAAACTTAAAAATATACAGGGTGTTCCATTTAAAAATTGAAGTTCCGCAATATACCATCTTTTTGGGGCACCCTATATACTTGAAATTAAAATGATTAAATGCATCTTTTTAAGTAGAAAACCTTTTCTATGTAACTTTTCTTTCTATCTCGACTAGTTTCCGAGATAATGCCTGTCAATATAGCTCTGGGACACACTGTATACAGGGTGGTCCGAATTTTATGCAGGAAACTTCGAGGGCAGATAGATCCTTTTAAAATAGTAGGTGTTTGCCTTATAAACATAGGTCTGGAACGGCCTCGTTTTAGAGATACAGGGTGTTGAAGTTGTTAAAAAAATATTATTTTCTGTTTATATCTCCGGAATCCATCGACCGATTTCAATAAAATTTACTACAGATAATGTACCATAGTAGGCCTTGTATTTCCTAAAATATGAGCTCTAAAGATTCAACCAGTGGTGTACAACTGGACAGGGTCACCCTCTTCTTTATAAAAAAAACCTACGCCACTGTATTTTTTACACGCTATTGTAACGAATTTATATTCTAAAGCATAAAATACGTAAAAAAGGTAACTTGAATTTTTTCCCTAAAGTTCACCGTTCTCAAGTTATTCATACCAATACAATCCCCTTGTTTATGCTTAAAAGTAAGTGCAATTTGTAAGCACATCAACAAAATTCTTTACACTCATCGCTTTCATCTTTTTGGATTAAAACAATATTTGGAAAATCACGACAAAGGAATGAAAGGCACATAAATGAAATTTTAAATGCATTTGACGACGGTCCTCGGCTAAGTATACGAAGAACGTCGCGGCAACTTGGGGTGAGTAAATCGAAAATTTGAAAAGTTCTACGTAAGGATGGCAGAAATCCGTATCATTTACAACCTGTGCAAAATTTACTTCCGTGAGATGCAGAGAGACGCCTGAATTTTTATTAATGGTTGTTTGAATTCTTACTAGAAATACTTTGGACCGATGAGGCTACGTTCACAAGGCGAGGGGTAGCGAATTTTCACAATCTGGATATTTGATCATAAGAAAATCCTCATGAAATTCGGAGTCATTTCTAAAATTTCTAGATAACCATCTATTTGAATTATTAGAGGATGTTCCATTAAATATAGGTAAGACAAAACAGCTGGATACAAATGGATGGTGCCTCTGCGTATTCTAGGAGAATAATACAAGAATGGCTTAACGAAAATTATATGAGATGGTGGATAGGTAGAAGACCAAATGCCAATGTCTACCATAATGCTGCAGAGGGTCCAGTGTCTTGGCCAGCCAGATCGACAGATCTAAACTCCCTGGGCTTCTATGTTTGGGGTGACCTACCTGAAAAGTTTACTCTACTCCAATAGATACTAGACCACAACTACTGCAGCGAATAGAAGACGGGTGTAATGAATTAAAAGAAAACCACCATATAATATTAGCTTCAATTAGTTCCATTAATAGAAGATGTCAGATGCTACTTAGATACAATGCGAGAAATAAAAATTCCAACGTGTGGGGGCTGAAGTGGATAATTGATCAACTAACCCAGTTAGGATGTAATTATGTAGATTACTGTAATAGTTTCAAGTCAGAAACTCCAGTTTTCGTCCAGTTTTCTTCGCCTCCTTCAAACAATAAACATACAAAACAAAAAAATCTATTTGTTTGGTCACAACCACAGGGTCTTATCATAAATGTTTTTATGAAATTTGCGAAAGCCGGCCCACTTTTGCACTGTTTCTGTACTTGAACTAAATTTAACACTGGCGTTGGACGTCCGTTATTTTTCAATTCGATTTTTTCCTCTAAGCTTAAATTACTAATAACAAGTTTTTTTATTTCACAAACCCTCATTTTAAACTTAAACTTATAAAATATAATGTCTTAAAAAGCGCCAAAGCAAAAACAAAACACATATAACCACACTTCAGTGATACGGGTTACTGCCTCATGGAGTCCCAAAACAAAGCGCGCGAGCGCGCGAGCCTATCGTCGCCTATCCCCTCCACGTGCCAATTTGTCCAATCATATGTAAAAATATGCTTGCACGATGGACTCAGATTTCACGGTCCGCGATGGAATGGGGATTGCGCGCGCGGTCAAACATAACTCTTTGGTACGATCATAGATGGCAGATGGCATTAATCTGAGCTACGTTCACGGAGTACATGCACTTTATGCAACCAACCTAACATCCAAGAGATATTGAATGCATGCTATTTAGATTTCTTATTGATTTAAATAAATACATTATTTTAAGTTTATAGTTTGAAAATATCTGGGGGGGGGGCGGAGTCCCAGAGTCCTCCTTCACGAGCCGCCACTGTGTCAGAAATGTATCGATGTGGGTGGTTCGCATTTTAAACAATTGCTATAAATACGTAACGTTAATTTTGTTTCTTGATAAGTTGTTGTTGCTTGGTATATGTATTTTTATTATTATTTTGATTTAAATTGTTCCTATTTGTAAAGATAATGACTCCAGGGAAAACTAAAACACACCAGGAACACTACCTACTACAAGTGATGTGGAAAGAATTTTGTTAATGTGCTTACAAATTGCACTTACTCTTAAATAAATAAATTAAAAAATTTTAAAATATATTTAAAATTAAATTAAAATTTATTTAAAATAAAAATTTTATATAAATAATTTTGTAATATTATGATTTGAAGTGTCTGCCACAAGGGGATTGTATTTGTATGAATAACTTGAGAATGGTGAACCTTAGGGAAAAAATTCAAGTTACCTTTTTTACGTATTTAGTGCATTAGAATATAAATCCGTTGCAATAACTTGTAAAAAATACAGTGGCCTGGGGTTTTTTTTATAAAAAGGGGGTAACCCCTGTCCAGTTGTACACCACTGGTTAAACCTTTAGAGCTCATATTTTAGGGAATGCAATGTATACTATCGTACATTATTTTTACCAAATTTTATTAATGGATTCCTGAGATATAAACAAAAAATATATTTTTTTAACAACTTCAACACCCTGTATCTCTAAATCGAGGCCGTTCCAGACCTATGTTTATAAGGCAAACTCCTATTATCTTAAGGAGATCTATCTGTTCTCGAAGTTTACTGCATAAAATTCGGACCACCCTGTATAGCAGAGGCAATGGAAATTTTTTATTTTATAATTCTGTTTCTATTAAGTCCAGACCAGACGAAAAAAATACGTTTCTAAAATAATATCTGTAACAACATGATTTTTCTGAGATATCAACTTCTTCCATCAGAATCTTCAATTTTTCGGGTTAAATATTCAGAAAAGAATAAAGCTTTCGTGTTAATACGAACAAAATTACTCTCTTGTGTAAAATATTTGTTGATCCGATCGTTGATCCCCTTTGAACAAAGTTCCTCATTCAATGGATGTGTGATTGTCTAACAATTTTACAATTTAGCATAAACGGCAACCTGAAGAATAGGACTGGCGCGGAAACAAAGAGGTATTGACATTGGTTTGTGTACTAACGATGCAAGTTGTGATCCAGTTCAGATAAAGATTTCGCTCACTGTTTACTTAGGCGTATAATTGGTATCGTAATGAAATCATGAATCAGCAAGCATCTAATGGCGGGCAATTATCTACATCGGCTGAAAGTAAATATTGAATTTACGTTAAATTTAGTAGCACTTGTCGAATATTTACATACAACTTGTGTGTTTTGATTCAGCAGTAGTATTTGATTTTTCTCCGCAGTCTCAATCCGCCAACATTTCTTTTTTGTGGGCACATCCCAGATTTATTACTTATTGAAATGTACAGGGGTATTCTCGAAATAAAAATACCAAATGTAATAGCCACGTTGTAACTAAATACTATACAGGGCGTTTCAGTTCGAGTGAATCAAACTTTAACTACAAATAGAACTCAAGAATAATTCAAAATTGCCTTATAAAGCAAGGGTCTAAGTCTCACCATTTTCGCTGTACTGTATAAAATCTTTGGTAACGAATTGATTCAAATTTGGTGTGGTGTTAACATTTACATATGTGCATAATTTACAGTAAAATTTACAAATTTTTGTAAGTCAGTGGTGTAGGAAAGAGTAGTAAAGCGGGATTTTTTACCCAAACTCAAAAAAAATAAAGAGATTTCTCATATTTAGTTCAGTTAGCAGAAACCCAAAACATAGTGAATGTAGTCACTTTCCACAAACCCTAAAATTTCTTCAAAAATCAGCTACAAAATAAATGTGATATAGGACAACACATTAAAATGCACAAGCGCCACAATGTTATCAACAATTTACGTCTGAAAAATGCTTTTTTTTTGTATTTATTTAGTTTTTTATTTGTTTTGGTTGGATCGCATTTTGCGAAGAAAATACAAGAAATTATTTTTGCTCCAAATAAGATACTACAAGGCAGCACCGCTCCAACTTTTTTATTGCAAAAATAATTTTGCAACTAACAAAAATCGACGCTTTTCTTAAAATTGTTGTTAATTTTCTAAAAAATTAATGTCCTATTAAATGAAATTTTCGAAAAATACTCCTCAATTTATGTAACTCGCAAAACCCGCTATTGGACAGATGACTCGTAGTGGAGTTATTGACAATTTACGTCATATCAACTTTCTGAAAACTTTGAATGATAGTAAAATTTATTTAAACCTTCTATCTTCACGAAACTTGATCAGTATATACTATAAGACTTCAAGAATCAAGTGCATTTTGGACAATTCGATTTTATTAATTCTGAAAAGGTTTTTACGTGGACGAAAAATTTACTTATTATTTTAACTCTTTAGACTGATTTTGAAAGAGTGTTAAAAACACGTAAATTGCATCAATATAAGAAGATATAACGATAACATTAATATTAAGTAATAGTGGATCCATAATGGAACCCTGAGGAACCTCAGGGGATGTACTAAATTGTATCAATCAGAATCCTTGACACTTAACAAATCGTATGTCATGAAAATATGTTTTAAATAATTGACATAGTTTACTGAAGACAATTTCGCAATATGATTTGTCAGAAATAAAATCATGATAGAGGCAAGGATAGTTATTGAGAATTTGTGGATATTTCTTTACTAAAGCTGTATTAACAGAAATTAATAAATTAAAGTGGATTATACAGGGTTTCCCGAAATTAATGCAACAAAATTTGGTCACAGATTCTTAAGACAAATTTAGGGGACCAATATTTTTTATTTTTGACAAGTGGCCGCCTCTTTCGGAGTTACAGCCCCCCGAAATCCGCCCTTAAGAATATTTTTTTATATATCTCAGAACCCTGTTGTACGAGAATCTCTAAATTTGGTACACAGAGGTTTTATGACATGTGTAATCTGATGGTGCTACGCTTTTTGGCGGGGAACCCCCTTAAGACAATTTTTCGTGGGCCCCCTTGTCTTTGGGATAAAAAAAATTAGGTCGCCCATTTCTTAAAAAATATTAGTCCGTTAGAGAGCCATTAAATTTATAAACTTTTTTGTCCCCTGATACTTTTTTGTAAATCGCAATGTTTTCGAGAAAAATGTTAAAATTTGATCGAATGCATGCATATCGTGATTCGCCATTTTCCTCAAAAACATTGCGTTGTGCGAAAATAATATCAAGAGACAAAAAAGTTTCTAAATTCAATAGCTTCAGAAATTCTTTACGACAACATTTTTTTTTTGGTTCCAAAGACAAGGGGACCCACGAAAAAGTGTCTTAAGGGGCCAAAAAGGGCTATCAGATTCCACATGTCATAAAACTTCTGTGTACCAAATTTAGTGATTCTCGTACAACAGGGTTCTGAGATATAGAAAAGACTATTCTTAGGGGCAGATTTCAGGAAACTGTAACTCCAAAAATGGGGCCACTTGGCAAAAAGAAAAAATACAGGTCCTCTAAATTTGTCTTAAGAATCTATTACCAAATTTTGTTGCATTAATTTCGGGACACCCTGTAGTTTCAATACCTTTTGCGAAAGTTATTATTGTTATCAAATAATAATTTGATACTGAACATCTGAATGCGATTTTAAATATAAGGCATACGTAATCGTGATAACTTCCAATTATTTTGAAAAATGATAGATGATATATAATTTAATAACAATATTATTAGTTACAACTCTGCTGTTCTACAGGGTGTTAAAAAAAAGAGTGTAAAATATTTCAGGAGGTAATAGTATGACCAAAATAAGCAGAAAAGTCTTAATAAACATGGGTCCACAAAGTAACGGTTGCGGAGATATGGACCACTATTCGTTTTTCAAACATTTTATTTTATTAGGAATAAACCGACAAAGGAAGCTTTTAACAAACAAAAAACAAAGTTACAGAAGATGTTCAAAGTGCCCTCCGTCCATTTCCAAGCAGGCACGACATCTTCGTCTCAACGATATTCGAACTCTTTCGAAAACACCCTCCTTGGTTTGGATTTCTTGACACTTTTGATTAATCCGTAGCTGCAGCTCTTCCAGGCTATTTACAGGAGTACCATACACTAATGTCTTCAAATATCCCCAAACAAAGAAATCTAGAGGGTTCAGATCAGGCGATCTTGGAGGCCATAAAACAGGTCCGGCCCTTCCTACCCATCTATGTGGAAAAGTTTGGTGTAAATGCTCTCTAACGGCCATGGAAAAATGAGCTGGAGCACCATCATGCTGGAACCACATTTGTTGCCTCTGATTCAAAGGAATGTCTTCCAAAAACTCATACAGTGTGTTCTGCAGAAAGTTGAGGTAAGCAGCGCCTGTTAATCGGTTTGGTAAAACAACAGGACCTAGAAACCTGTCACCTACAATACCCATCCAAATGTTTAATGAAAAACGTGCCTGATGTCCAGATTCTATTAGAGCATGAGGATTTTCGTCGGCCCAAATATGCGTATTGTGAAAATTAAACACTCCATTTCTTGTGAACCCGGCCTCATCAGTAAAAAGAATGTTTGCAAGAAAACGAGGGTCTTCAGCATCATGACGTAGAAACCAGCGGCAAAAAACCAAACGTGCTTGATGATCATTTATTGGATTTAAGGCCTGTACTCGTTGCACATGGTATGGATAAAGCAGTTGCTCGTGAAGGATTCTCCAAACAAGAGGACCACTAATTCCTACCTCGGCTGATATTCTCCGCACACTCGTACCTGGATTCTGCTCTACCAGTGCTAGAATTTCTTCTTCTGCTCTAGGAGTGGATACCGACCTTGGTCTTCCGGATAAATGGCACTGTTTGCTCAAGGAACCGGTATCACGCAATCTTTGGTGAATTCTTCCAAACATGCGTTGTGAAGGAATCTGGCGATTTGGATAAGCGTCAACATAAAGACGTCGCGCTTCGGTGGCGTTCCCATTAGCACGACCATACATGAAATGCATGTCTGTTAATTCTGCGTTAGAGTAACCAGCCATAGCGAAAGAAAACTTGTGCACTGAGAACAACTGTCAAATACGTACTGTTTATTTCACTAAACATCAACCAACTATTATAAGAAAATACACAACGTTTTTGCAAAATAAAAAAAGGGGCTAAAAAACATAAAACATTCCATATCTCCGCAACCGTTACTTTGCGGACCCATGTTTATTGAGACATTTCTGCTTATTTTGGTTCATACTATTACCTCCTTAAATATTTTACACTCTTTTTTTAACACCCTGTATAATATTGATAATGTGCCTTATTTAATTATTTTGCCAGTGAGTTTCTGAACTAAATTTCACAATATTAACATACATACTAAATAATAAAGGACCCATAACGGAACCCTGGGGAACCTCAGATGAAGTACTAAATTCTACCAACTTAAATCCTTGACATTGACCAAATCATATGTCATGGAGAGATAATTTAAATAATTAACGTTCGCAATCTCATTTCTCTAAAATAATCTCATGATACGGGCAAGATGTGGTGCAAGAATTTGTGGATCCAGTTTTGCCAATTATACAGGGTGATTCACAACTTATCCAAAAAAATTTGGGAATAGATGCGGCATGAGAAATGGAGTCAATATTGTAAA
>NW_019416257.1:2108621-2111387 GCF_000390285.2 Anoplophora glabripennis | reverse complement strand
TAATTATAAATAATCAAGCGCCGGATATATATTAATTATGATCGAGCGAAATGAATTAATTGTCTAATGTTTATTTTACCCTACCCCAGTCTCAAGTTCCATAACTCGCTTGTACCTACCTGCCGATCGGGGCCGAGCGACCCGCGATGGCACACTACCGAAGGCCACAAGCGGGCGTCCCGACGCCCGGCGTCTCGGGCGTCCGTCTGGCTCTACTGTCGCCATACCTACTGATACATAAAAGTTTTCACAGATGCATAGGTTTAATTCCGCACATACGTTCTGGTCACTGGTATACTGTGCTTTGTTTATATACTAGTTTTATTGCATGAATCAGTATTATATGTGAAAAACCTTCATCGTCCGTCGATGACTTATCAAAATTCCACTATATTTTTAAATGTGCTTACGCCAGAACTTTTAATTGACATTTAATATTGTAATATGGTCATTTGCTGTACTTTATAACATAATTGTGCTACATGAGTACATTTGAATAGTTTTATGAATATGCAAATTCAATTTTTGTCATAATTTTGACATACGAGACGTTTTATTGTGAAAATTTAATAATTACATCATTTTAACTTATACTATTGATAAATATCCTTCATATAAAATCATTACAGTCATCCACACCCTGTTTGTGTCTATTTCAAATATATTTAATCTCAAAATTTGTGTTTATTCGACAATTTTATGTTTCGGTTGCCGAGAAAAGAATCGATTCAGTTTTAAAATTTAATAAAACATAACAATACATTACTTAGCACTAGATTTTTTTTTGTGCGTGTCTCACAATTCCTTACTTCTCATGTAAGAGATGAGACAAGAAGAATCTACAGTTTCATACATTTTAATTTGGATTTTGTGTGGTAAAAACACAGAAGAGCTACTATTCTATACAATCAACGATAACGTTTTGCTGAAAAGTCACCCTATGAAAGCATTCAAAGCGCTGCAGGGCGACGACAATAATACGGTGGGGAAAACACTGGCTTCCAATTGAACTTATCTGTCACTATCAAATCTTCTAACAGATTAACGATTGCTTTTAATTCGAGTTTAACTTTAATCATGTCCCTCCGAACATCTGGTACTTTCGGGGAGCACAATGCCGAGGAAGGATGGTCGTTTCGAATCAGCCCGCGTCGCTTATTTAATGGGGACTCAGATTACATGCGTCTAGCGCGCGTTCCCTTTATTCAGCCATCAGTTTTCGGTGCACCGTGCATTGTGGGTTTTTTTCCTGGTCCGCCGTATTTAAATTTTAATATTTTCGTCCGCTGCCAGCCGCTCTGCTCGCGCGCTTGGAGGCTAGATTGAGTCCCGACCAAATCCCGTGTCCGCATAAAGTACCGACTAAAAATTTCATATAAAGTCTATTTACGATAAGTTTGCAATGAGGGCACATTTAGTAATTCGTTTCAGCCCATAGAATAATCCTAAATTTACTCTCGTTAAACTATGATTTTTTTTTCAGTTTACCACACTGCGACGTTGGCTCCTGTATTAGATGTAAAAAATTTAACAGGAAAAAAATTTGGGTATGTTTCTGGAAAAAATATAATTGACGACATCATTAGTCGTTACTGTCAAAGCCCAAAGATAATACTTTCGATTGAAAATGAAGCTTATCTCATCCCATTTAACGCCACGTGTCTCAAATTGTATTTAAATTTTTTATATCCTCACAGTAGGCCCATTCTATCGAGTTTGAAACACCCTGTACAATTATTTCTTGTACATATGGCGAATATTAAAATTACCACGAATTTCATTTGCAACCACTACAATTTGTTCTTGTAATAGGCCCATTCAGTAGAATTTTTTTGCATATTCCAAAATTTTACTCTTTAATTAGTTAGTATGCCAAAAATCTATTTTTTGTTTCAACGAGAAATGTGTGAAATAAATTAATTAAAACAGAGCGCGGAAAAACGTTGAGCAACCATTGTCTGACGTCATAATACCGGTACGGGCAACTGGCAGAGCACTCTGCTCGCGCTCGCGCTCGTTCTCATCCCATTCTATATTAATACATACGGTGTGTGGTTCGCTTGGCAGCTTCGTTAATCATTGTTTTTATGTCTAAATGGGTCGAAACCGAGGATTATACAAATATTGTATAGTTCCAGGCTGCAAAAGTACCTCAGGATCGACTCCGAATAAAATATTTATTTCATTACTGAAAAATGAAAAGTTTTGTGATGTTACGCACGGTTTCCCTAGCCACGGTATGCAACTCAAAACCACCTTCATTTTTCTTTGGTTGCACGTCTAGGGGGTTGTAAAATATTATTATTTGAACATTTAGAGCACAATTTTCAACTTTATGCCGGAAAAAAAATTCTACCCCATCTAAATGTTCGTGTTCACAAAAAATTCGAAATACGTGGCGAGAGGGACCTATAAGCAATTTATTTAAATAATAATATTTTACAACCCCCTATAGTCTGTTTAGAAATGAAAGAGAGTAATAAAAGCTTATTATGTATGCAAATCGTAAATAAATGTAGTACTGGTGCTTATATTCAATATTTTTATATTATGCATTTTCGGTGTAGATGCGGTGTAGTACTTTTAAAAAAACTTTGTGCGATCGGACTGTACTAAATTGTAGCAGGTAGCTAAAATTTAATCCCCGACAATCCGTCTTTGTCTATGCCGCTTCAATTTCTCGGTCCATTTCTCTTATAAGTAAACAATATAAAAACAGCATTTCAAAACATGAGGCTACTTTAAGCATCATAACCGGGTTAAGAG
>NW_019416257.1:2081783-2108299 GCF_000390285.2 Anoplophora glabripennis | reverse complement strand
ATTTCAAAAGTTTACCCTTTAATTAGTTAGTATGCCAAAAATCAATTTTTTGTTTCAACGAGAAATGTGTGAAATAAATTAATGAAAACAGAGCGCGGAAAAACGTTGAGCAACCATTGCCTGACGTCATAATAGAGCACTCCGCTCACGCTCGCTCTCTTCCCATTCTGTGTTAATACATACGATATGTGGATCGATTCGCAGTTTCGTTAATTATTGTTTTTATGTCTAAATGGGTCGAAACCGAGGATTGTACAAATATTGTATAGTTCCAGGCTGCAAAAGTACCTCAGGATCGACTCCGAATAAAATATTTATTTCATTACCGAAAAATGAAAAGTTTGTGTGATGTTATCCACGGTTTCCCCAGCCACGGTATGCAACTCAAAACCACCTTCGTTTTTCTTTGGATGCACGTCTAGGGGGTTGTAAAATATTATTATTTGAACATTTAGAGCACAATTCTCAACTTTATGCCGGAAATAAATTCTGCCCCATCTAAATGTTCGTGTTCACAAAAAATTCGAAATACGACGGCGACAGGGACCTATAAGCAGTTAAGAACCACTCTAGTTTTTCTTTGGTTTTCCATCTAGAGGGTTTTAAATATTATTATTTGAACATTTAGAGCAGAATTATAAAATTTATGCTGGAAAAAATTTCTGCCCCATCTAAACGTACCCGTTCACAAAAATTTCGAAATACGTCGGCGAGAGGGACCTATAAGCAACTCAGAACCACCCTCGTTTTTCTTTGGTTGCCCGTCTAAGAGGTTATAAATATTATTATTTAAACATTTAGAGCAGAATTTTCAAATTTATGTCGAAAAAATAAATTCTACCCCATCTAAACGTTCCCGTCCACAAAAATTTCGAAATACGTGGCGAGAGGGACCTATAAGCAATTTATTTAAATAATAATATTTTACAACCCCCTAGACGGGCAACCAAAGAAAAACGAGGGTGGTTCTGAGTTGCTTCAAATACTAGTCAAAGTACAACTGGCACATACACGTCGTCGTATACATCCACAAGTACCGAATCTAGTGCGTTGGGTACATTTGTACAAAAATGGAACGCAAAAGAAAATATAGAAAAGCGAACCATTTACGTCATTCAGAAAAATCCGAAAGTGTATTTAGGTATTCCAAGTCATTCTATGTTTATAATAAATACGTTGTGTGAAAAATGCATTTCAACAAGACTTGATGTATATCTCTTATACACTCTCTATTGATACTCTTAAAAATATAGGTATATAATATAGGTAAAAGTATAGCAAATATCTACACATCTCTCCTGCCGACTGCTCGCGACTTGATCGCCGAGTGGCCGGTATCGTGACGTCATTACCTGTTCTCCCGCAGTGTTGACCTTTTTAAGGGTCTTACAAATTCAGAATGAAATATATATTCTTATTATTAATCCTATTGACCTAATTTTTTAAAGATATATTAGATGGTTAAATACTATCAGAAAATGAAAGAAAAGGTTTAAAATTATATATCACTGGATGGGCCTATTGTTTTCTATTGTTAATTATTCGCTGTAAAATATTCACTGCAGTAATCACATTACTCAATTCTAAATGAAATTTAATTATTTTGCAATTTCCTAAATTATGTAAATAGACTTTATGTTTCAAGTTACAATTTTAATAAGCTAGAATCATTTTCACAAATTACTTTTGTTATATATCCAGAAAAAATTACAATCTGGCAACACTGTGGGCTGCGACGTCGTTGCAAATTTATTGTAAATAGACTTTAAGAAGATATTAGCATGATATTCTACTCCCCCCTTATCTTCATTGCTGTAGGTACATGTTTACATATTCAAAAGAATATTTCAATTTCATTAGATGGAATTTTTCTCCATAAGTAATACGTGATCAAGAGTTGACCATATGAGACACAATTTTTCTTGTTTATACACAAGATACCGGCAAGCGGCTTATTGATTTTATTCATCCCAGTTTTTGTGTATAATTAGTTGTATTTTGCCTAAAGTAAGTTAGTTTAGTTTTTTAGTTTTTAAATGTGATATAAAGAGACGTTTTAAACGAACAATTTGGAGTACTATTAAAAAAATAATAATACGATTTCAGTTAAACTTTGCTCTATTTGTGTGCCAGGTAACATCTGCCCAAGCAATTATTTCCCATCTACAGCAAAATTGTGATTCATATATAGATAAATTCATTCTGTTAAGCCAGCAACAGTAGCTTAATCATTGGCCACTTTGGTACTCCGGTCCTGTTATTTGATACTAATGGGTGCCAGAAGATAAATGTATCAACGCAAATTGTTACCTGGTTATTTTATCTTGTTGATTAATTAAAACAACATCTACGTGCTATTAGGAAATTTCCGGAAAAATATCACTTTAATTAAAAAAAGTTATACATTAGTCAAATTTTGCATCAAAAACACATTTTTTTGAAATACAAATAGGTATTAATTGGCTACTAGTAAAAAAAACAGTATTTCTTTCAAATAATCGATATTACGTCACTACGATACTCCCAAGACAAAAAAAACACAGTAGCTCTGCAGCAATTGAATATATTGACTTAAAACTCGGCATAAATATCAAGGACAGCACTACCAACCTACAAAAAATAATTGTAATTTAAATAAATTTAAAGTTTAATTTTCGGCAAAAGGTGTACAGGTTTTCTTTCCTCTTATAATTCACCGAGCAGTTTTCCCGTATTAATATGAAGACTGCTGCTATATGAACGAAATTTGGTACTTAGAACAAACGTCCAATGGCGGAAATATGAGCAATATCTTTCAAATGATATATTTTATTATCAGCACTCTTGACAAAGATGAACACATAAAAATAGCTACTACAGAAAGTTCTTGATGTTTTTCAATAAACCGTCTGGAGTGGATGAAACTGTAAAGTCGAGTGTCGACTAAAATGAAGAAAGCTTTGCATTTGCTACTACCTCGTGCCGCTCTCAACGGACAGCGACCAAAACTAATAATGTATAATCATTAGGTAAAATGTACATCATCAGAAACTACACAAATTACTTCACAAACTATACGATCCGGTAAATAGCGAATACGCCAAATGTGCAACGTTAGTTATGTAGGACGATTAACCACCTCCTCTAGCGTGGCGCTGGATGCTTTGCAGAAAATATATCTGGTATGTGTGAATGTATTCTATATTTATGAAGGATATGGATAAAATACTTGGTTAAGCTTTAATGGTGGATTTGACGTCACAAATCAACAAAAATAAAATTCCCATGAACATACGTGTCCTGAAACGTTCCGTTTTCAAGATACAGGGTGTTAGCTCTCGCATTTTTCTTCAATCTCTTCAATTTAAAAAAAAATAAATGCCCTACATATAACGTCGATAAGGTAGCATTTTTAAAGTTTGAAGACAACCAATGTTTATTAAAAAAACATTTTTCCCCAAAATTTACAAATAAAAAGTGTTTTCTCTTCAGATAATAATCATGAGACACGCTGTATATACAAATTCATTTAAACCATATATACTTAAAAAAATTTAGAGTATAATGAAGACATTAAATTATTTTAAAGTTTATTTCAACATTTCTCAATTATTTTCAATTATTCGTACAAATAACATTTTTCTACTTTCTAGAAAAGGTAAACATTGAGATAGACATTGACATCCTTAAACAGTTTGAAAGTTCAACAAACCCTATATCTGGAAAGAACATACAAAACGCCTAAAATGCAAATACCTGGTAATATTTAATAGATTTATCTAAAGCCACAATATGTTCAAAAGGCGTTATCTGGTATGTAAATGGAACACTATCTACAAACAATTAATTATGGACGAGGATAATGGCCATGCCACGAACTTCGAGGGGCCAACTTAAAAAATTAATTGTCTTTTCCGGGTTATAAACAGGTGATTTATACTTCCCATAAAATAGTTTAAAATTTCTAAACAAGGATTCCAACATAGATAAAAATTCCTCGAAACAGCATGGGGAGCTGACTGAATGAATAATTTGTGACGCGTGGGGGATTTTATCGAACGGTATAATTACATTTTCTTACCAAATAGATGAATTCAAATGAAGTATTTACATGTTCTTTAATAGTGGTTATTTTGCTATGGATTTATAAAATTTGGCTGACTCTAGAACCAAAATCCCATATAAACGAACGGTCCACCATTAAAAAGATGCTTAGAAAATCAAGGTCACCGACCACGAGAAGAGGGCAGGATGAAACCTTTTGTAATCGATGCATTGAGTTATTGCGAACAAAAAACCTAAGTAACATCTTTGTGTCCGAATGGCAGGTAATTTGTTATTAACAAAAAAGTTGCAAAATAAATATATTGCAAAAAACGCTCTGCAAACAATTTTCCAAAGTAAATTGGGCAAACACTTTTTGTCTCTTGACATTTTTTCGTAGAACGCTTCCTTTTCGAGCTAGGGGCGATTTAAGGTCGAAAAATGGCTAAAAGTTGCCAACTTTAAAAATTCATATCTCAGCTCCTACCAAAGCTTTCGGAACGTTCAAAAGCGCAAAATGATCCTCGAGACTTTAATGTAGTATTTTTTTTAAACCAGCCCCTTTTTTTTAACCCGTTAAATTTGCAGTTGAATTTCGGCCGCTAGTGCCCACGCCACTTTTTTGTTAATAACAAATTACCTGCCACTCGGACACAAAGATGTTACTTAGGTTTTTTGTTCGCAATAACTCAATGCATCAATTACAAAAGGTTTCATCCTGGCCTCTCCTCGTGGTCGGTGACCTTGATTTTCTAAACATCTTTTTAGGGGTGGACCGTTCGTCTAATAAGACAATGGCCTCTGAAAAGTCCACTTCTAAATCCCATAGAACAGTTTTAAGAAATGTACAGAGCCTTCAATATCCAAATATTGGTACTAGTTTTTAAATTTGCAGTATGATACGTTTTTTTATTTACCCGCAGTATGTGTTGACTTTTGAATAGGGGTAGTTTATTGCCGTCATCGCAGAATTGTAAACGGACCGTAAACAATCGATATGGGCAGCACCATCAAACCGAGTGAGTAAAACATTTGATAATTTCCAGAGCCATAATTAGTATTAACAATCCTAATCGTTGCACATAAACTAAAAGCAATTACGCCGAAATAGAAATTTCCATTAATTTAATTTGGGTTGTGTTACCGTTTTCCTTCATATTTAATTTCGCACATATAGAAGATATTAATTACGATTTTAATGACAGTAATTAAAAGCGGCAGTCGCTGCCGTCCGACGGCCTCTTTCGGGATTGATTGCAGGGGCGTGCGCGTCCCCGAAGTCTCTATTTCTTCATTTATTTAACAATAAATAATAATTTGAAAATAATTTGTGAATTTTTACTTTAATTTTACATTTAAATCGTAATTAAATAACTAACAAAATATTGAAAAAATAGGTTTACTTTGTAAAAAAAATAACTTTTTAGCTTAATTTATTTATTTAATAATAGTAAAATAATTCCGAAATTGAAATTTTAATTAATATTTTGTTTAACAATAATTTTTGTGACGTTTTTGTAAATTAAAAAAAATTAAGTATAAAAGATGCATATTTTCTGGGGTTCAGGACTATTTTACGAATTCGTAAATATGCCCATTGTTATTTTTACATCGAGCTACCCCAGTTTTAAAAAAAATAAGTTTCTATAATGAATAGAAGCCGAGATATTGCAAAATTTACAGCGCGCATCAATTTGAACTTAAAAATTCTTATCTTGGCTCCTGTTGGTCGTAGAGGGTACCTACTTTTTTTATTTTAAAACTGTATTTTTTTGCCAGCTATCCATTGCATATATTTTCGGTGAGATAGCATAAATAGCAACAATGTTATTCAAATTATTTATAAGCGAAAAACCCACGGTTTTTTAATGCACAATTTGAGAATTATTGTCAAAAAACCGGTGATAATTTTTAATAGGTCGCTTAATTATGTCTTTAAAATTACAATGACGCTTTCAGAATCATGTTTGGTTGAAAAATAACGCCTGTACAGAGGCTTAAAGTTCATAACTTTTGGAGCTTCCGTTATAAACAATTAGAATTGTGCGAAAACTATTGCACCTACAGCGCCCCCTTTTGGCACACTTTTGAAGTATGACAAAACCCTCAACTTGTCATAGGTTTTATAAAATTTTAACAATAAATGCGATAGTTTTAAACAAATTAAAAAATGGGCACTTTTTTGTTTATTAACCGATTTTAATTTAACAAGTCTCATTTTGTAGATAATTTTATTCCCTACAAGCTGTCTGAGAGTCACTTTTCGCTAAAATTGATGGTTTTCCATGCAAAGTGAACAAACTGTTTTCCTCACTTATTTGTTTAAATAGAAAAGTTAGCTAAGACTCACGAGATGAGAGATGTCTTGTATTATGTTCTTTTAGACAATTTTACAATAATATCGCGGATAGGACTTTTTTCGAGTTTCTCTTTTATTTTCGCTAATTTTCCTGGTGTATATAGAGAATAGATTGTAATATGTATGTAGTATGAAAGCGTTTGTCTCATTTTTAAAGTTTAGTCACTGTTATCACCTTTTGTATTAACTGTATTGAAGAATTATCGAATTTGATCCTTTTATTTATTCGTAATGACATCATTAGTGGTTTCTGTCAAATCTCAAAGATAATACTTTCGATTGAAAATGGAGCTTACCTCATCCCATTTAACACCAGGCGTCCCAAATTGTATTTAAATTTTTATCCTCATAGTAGGCCCATACTACAGAGTTTGTACATGTACATGTTGCTGTTTGAAATATATGTAGACGCTTCAGATTCACCCTGTACTTCTAACGGCTCCCTAACCGACTGTTCGTGTTTTTAAATTAACATTAACATGGTAATTGGTAATAATCGATAATAGACTTGTCACTTCATATGAAGTCTTAGCAGGAAACATTGGCTATAATCCGCATTCGAAACACTCCCTTTCCATTAAACATTACACGGGATTATGAGGCGTTCCAACTAATTAATGAGTGACATAGAAAGATAAAAGACCGCTCCGACGTTTCAACTAGTTTCATCAGCAATTTGCTACAATTACGAGGGTTTTCCGTTTGATTACCTCCCGAAAAAAAAAGTTTTCCATAATCCAGTCATAACAACCCATTACCCTTAATTGTAATTAGGTAATGGGCTGTCCTTTAAAAATAACAATTCAGCTTCTGTTTATCTTCCATTTGTTTAATAAACAAATCCATTCCATTTACGGGGTAAACCAAAAGCTATTACCATATTAGGCAATATAAAAACAAAAGGAAACTAAAAAGACTATATCAAGAGATTAAATTTTGATAAAAATTGTAAATCAAAATGTAACAGAACAAGCGCATATTCAATCATCTCTTATTTTAAATTATAAAGTGTTATTAATGTTGTTATAACAAATGTATGTCTACATTTAGTTTATATATTTATAATTATTTATTAGACATTAAACGGGTTATTTATTTAATTTTTCTTTTCACTGTGGTAAAAACACCCAATTAAGAAGGTATATGGGGTTTACTCAAATGAACAGATGTACTTGAAATTTATATAGCGTATTACCCAGTGCTCCCTCTAAGCGTAATATTTTTTTGGATTTTTTTTGAATCTAGATTTTGAGGTATTATTGTTGAAAGTTGTTCATTTTAACATAGGTTTATATGGCGAAGATGGACGGTGCGGCACTTTTTTTGCCCATAACTGAGAAAAAAATGTAGAAATTGTGAAACAAAACTTTTCCTTAGATAGTACACAGTATTATCTTATTTTTGATTTATTGTAAGACTAATGTAAGTTTTGAACATAGTACAGCTGTATTAATTAGAAACAGAAATCAATAATTGCATTTCTGTCTGACTTGAGGATTAATGTGGCAACGTCGCAATCAGCTGGCAGCAAGGAGGGAATACATTTGAAAGACTTGATAAAAACGAAATTTATTTCAAACACACATTTTTCCTAAATCCCATGTACATTGTTATCAACAGTAAATTATCCACAACAGATGATTTTTTGTAATGTTTTTAAAAAACTAGATTAATTAAAAAAGACTAGGAAGCTGTGATATATTTATTGGAATACAAATACAGTTCATAATAAGTTTTAATATATTTAATGGTTTATAAAAATATCGTAATCATTACCCAGCAATAGCAATAAAAACACGAACAGTGAGTAATAATGTAATTTCTATCACAGAACCTTCAAAATTGCATCCAACATTTTCTTTGACTTGGACGAGAGATGGGCGCGAGTGTCATTTCATTTCTTTAGAACTAAATTAACACGATTATTTTCTCGTTGTTTTACCAGTTCACATGATTTACGGATTTTAAATAAAGGATACAAATCTTCGCGAGGATAATACGATATATTTGCTATATATAATAATTATATTTTACATAGTTTACACGCAATACATTTTTGAACGCGTACGCATCTTTACCCGAATTTGACGCGCAATATCTCCGATGTCCGAGGTCTGTAAGTTCGCAGTGTGTACAACTACTAGTCAATTATTAGCGCTGTTGCCACATCTACATAGTCTTTATTAAATATAATTTAAAACTACTTAAATATGATATTTTTATGTTGTTAATTAGACAATATGTATGCTATGTGCATATGAGTAGATTTCTTTGCTATATAGATAATGTTTATCGCAAATAATTTCAATAGAATTTCATTTTTTCAAATTGGCAGCGGGTTTTAGTCCCATAAGAAAAGCATAGGACCCCCCCCTGCGCTCCTCACTTCCCTCGGACCCCGACGTACCTCCGTAAATAATAACTGAAACGTAATTCATTAATATTTTCTTCCTATAATTTCCTATAAGCAATATTAGTTTTTGACCACTTAAATCCATAGCTTGTATTTGATAATGACCACATAAATCTTTCCGTTAAAAAAGACAAGCGATGTGTAAAAAATGAAATTACGAGTAATTCCAACTATACTTCCTTGCCGTATTATGTGTTTCCGACCCATAAAAAAGTAATCCATTAGGAAGTCACCCGGAATTTAGAAATTTGGTGATGGTTATCGCGACGAGCGATTATCTAAAGCATTCCATAATTAAAAATATGGGACCACACGTAAGACAGTTAACTGTTAAAAAAAAAAGGGAACACATGTCGTTGTGCTTCATTTTGGTTTCACACATTTCAATCTTCAATCACCAATCGTTTTTAAAGCACAATCTATTGTTTGCATATTCTATTGTTTGAAAATCTGTTAACTCGTAATATTTTCAATCGAAAAAGTGGTGGATTATAAACGTTACTGACAGTTTATACCCGAATTTATAATAACATATCACGAATTACCATTTTGCTAGTGTAAAATATTTGATATGTCTGTGACAATGTTATTTAACAAAATTCAACCCTTCTAAAGCTTTTTGTCATTGCAAATTGTGTATATATTTGCCGAACGGTTTAGAGGTACACACCAACAAACAATTGTAACTACTGCAGTATCGTGTTTCTTTTATTTTGAAAACATAGGTCCTGAAAACGGTATTACAATACAGATATGTATAAACACACCTATATCCGTGTTCAATTTCAGTTTACTACGACAAATTACAGCTTGTTTGATATTTTTTACAAATACAGGATGTTCTAGATTTTAATAGCCAAACGTCGGGAAAGTATTAAAGTACAAAAATTAACATCACTTTGCTCTATGAACATAGGCGCAAAGAGCCACCATTTATGAGATATAGGGCGTTGAAAATAACAAAAAATAAAACAATTTCTTTAAATATCTGGAAAACCGCTTCATCAAATTTATCCAAATTTGGTAGACGGTAAAATAAAATAGAAAACAAATAAATTAAATCAATAGGTAAAAGTGTACGACTTATAAATATGAAATATACAGTACGCGCTTAAAATATGGAATAAATTCAGTAAAAACGAAACAATTTTTTTTTGGGAAAAATCCTCGAACAGGTCGATTTTTAATTTAAAAAATACATATTTTAGCGTAAAAGGCGATTTTCAACCGTCGTTTGTTTTCGAGTAATTACTTCATCGACATTTTTTTTAAATAGCAACCCCCTATTTTTTTTCTTGATTCTGAAAGATCGTTTTATTGTCGAACCGACAGTATTAAAATGTTGCCATCTTACATAGGAAAGTTTTCGAGTAAATGACGATTGAATGTTAGAAAACGTAAATTTTATTCGTTAAAAAAATAACAATTCCTATGTCAAGCAAATACAATTCATTAAGTTTTCTACCTAAATTAAGTGTTCGAATTGCCACCCACCGACTTCTTGACAATACGCAAGTCTGTGTAGAAATTCTTCTTGCATATCATGATTTATTTCTGGGGTAACTCTGTGCATTTCATCTATAATACAATTTTGGAGTTCTTCTAAATTATGTGGTCTATTAACGTACACTTTGGACTTTAAGTAGCCCCATAAAAAATAGTCCAAGGGTTGGGGATCTCGCGGGCCATTCTATCGGTCCTCGTCTGCCGATCCACCTCCTAGGAAAACAATTGTCCAGAAAAACTCGAAGGGCGCGCATAGTGAGGTGCACCGTCTTGCTGAAACCATATTGTGTCATCAAGAATATCAGGGTCATTATTGTTAGGAAAAATTACTGCAAGCGCTGGAACAAGGTCATTTCGTAAAAACTCTAAATATCTTTTTCCTGTAAGGGTTCCTTCAAAGAAGAAAGGCCTTACTATTCTGTTGTCAACTGTTCCAGCCCACACATTTAATTTCTGTGGGTGTTGAGTATGTGTCTCTGCCATTCAATGAGGATTTTCCCGACTCCAATATCTGCAAGTTTGACGCTTCACTGTACCATTGAGACAAAACGTGGCCTCGTCTGAAAAAAGTATTTGCCGGTGTAAATCTCTATTTGCTTGACATAAATCCATCATAATTTCACAATAGTGTAAGCGGCGGTCGGGATCGTCTTCATTGAGTTCCTGCACAAGTTGAATTTTGTAGGGATGATATTTTTCCTTTATCAGGATACCTAGCACTGTGGTCTGACTAATTTCATTGTTTAATGCAACCAATCGTGAAGTATTATGAGGATTATCTACCATACTTATCAAAATGTTATGTTTGTGATCTTCACTAAAGCTCGGACGTCAAGGTTTTGGAATATCTACAACATTGCCAGTTTCTCTAAATTTAGATTCTATCTTACTAACTGTTGATTGGCTGATACGGCGATCTGGATGTTTTTCATTAAATAAATCACAAACTTCCTGCTGCGTTGTAGTCTTATCCCCGCATCCGATAGGAATTAAAATTTCAATTCTTTGTGTGACAGTTAAATGTGCCATAATATTTTAAATTCAACAATAATTTTTATATCGCATATAATACTTAGAAAGTCGGTATGACAGTGACACTTTGTAAAGATTTACACCTACGTGATCCATAAAAACTTCAGGCATTTCGAAAAACTAAATTTTTTATTTTAATTGATTTGGGTTTTCTAACATTCAATCGTCATTTACTCGAAAACTTTCCTATATAAGATGGCAACATTTTAATACTATCGGATCGACAATGAAACGATCTTTCAGAATCAAGAAGAAAAATAGGGGGTTGCTATTTAAAAAAATGTCCATGACGTCATTACTCGAAAACAAATGACGGTTGAAAATCGCCTTTTATGCTAAAATATGTATTTTTTAAATTAAAAATCGACCGGTTCGAGGATATTTCCCAAAAACAATTTGTTTCGTTTTTACTGAATTTATTCCATACTTTAGGTGCGTACTGTATAATTAAATATTTAAATTTTCATTTCTGGATATCTTTTTAATAGAATCAAAATACTATTCCATCTATCCTCTGTTACTCCTTGTTTGTAGGTAATAGGAGATTTATAGCAGCCGATTTGTTAGCTGCTCTGGATATACATAAACAAATAAATGTTAAAGTGGAACTAATACGCGTCATTACTTTTCAAGGAAGGTCCTGCCCAGGATGGCTAATAAAAGGCCTATTAATTAGTAAAATATATTAATTTGAGTCGTTACACCTACCAGGATGGGCACGGCATATGTTCTAATAGTATAAATTAGAAAGAGTTGTGGGTAGCCCAGGGCCATACAGTGAAAAAAGGACAACTAGACGTGAATAATAGAGCTTTAGGTTGGCTTTGGACTATGTAGATCGACGGCGCAGCTTAAAAATTGGCAACGTATCGTAATGAGCGAAAAACCAAATGAGACTCATGTTAATTTGTGTCATTGTGTCATAAATTTAAACGATTTTTGTTGTTATTTGAGAATCCTCAACGATGAGTTTTCAATGTGCGATATTTCTGGTTAGGGAAAAATCACTTTGATATTTTTGACGTAAGGATATTTATTTATATTTTTTTCATTTGATGCGTGTAGGCAATTATATCCAAATATTAAAAAAAATTATACGCACGCCACTCATATTTTTCTTATAGAAAGCGGCGAGAGAGTTGTGTGAGTCCCAACAAGCAAGTAAACCAATTAAAATATGTAATAAAGACATATTTACAATAAAGTCAAAGTGTCAAACGTGAGACTAATTAGTTGTAAGGAAATCAGGTTATTTTACATTATTTTAATGTCTAAAAAAATTAACAAAGTAATTGTATGTCATTGCTCTACCATTACTCTACAGAACAATTATTGTTCACTATGCGAGATTGCTTGCTTGAAATAACAACTTTTAGCAGCACTTTGATAAAGTCCTGATTTCGGCGAACTTCAACAAGCTTGAGACTAGTTTTCTAAATTCCAAGTTAGAATCCATCAGCAGAGGTAGATACCTACCTTGTGTTTCATTGCGGATTGTATTGAAGATTTACTGTTGAATAGTCACTATTATTGGTCGTTGTTGAAACTGCCAAGACAGTAGCCAGGTTGGGTAATTTATCACAAATTGGATTATTCGCAAAGAAAATTTTTTCAGAAAATCCCAAGCCGCAATTTGGACGACTTTTGTCTCAAGTGGTATGTCAAAATATGTCAAATAAGTAAAGTGTATTTTACGTTTTCCCATTTTTGGAACCTTATTGAATACAAATTAACACATATTTATACAGTGCATATTTGTTTCGTAGAAATTATGTGTCTAATTTTATCTATTGCTATTTTTACTATTTATTAAGAATTTTATTGACACAATGACAAAAAATATTCGACTAGAAACCGAAGTTGCATATTTGGGATCACTTCCACTAAAATCTAGAGAAATGTACAAGGAATATTCGTTATTCAAAGCTATAGAATACAGAACATCCAGTACAAAGGAATTGTGGATTTAAAAAAATTATTTTTAGAATATCGCATATGAAACATCTAAGCCTAAATTATGTAGTTTTAGTGAAACATACTGATTTTTTTTTGATATTTTATATTAATTTACATTTAGAAGTTACTCATTGCTCCGGTTTTATTAAGATACCCAACTGAAACCTAAAACGACTATTCAATCTTATACAAATCGCTATTAAATAAAATTGATACAGACTGAGATAATGTTACTTTAACCCTGCGGTTTATAGCCATTAAATAGTGAAGTTACTGATAATTGCTTTTTTATATTAATAGGTTATTTTACGCCATAAAATGGCTTTCTATATTTAGAATCTCTAGCATACTGGATCGCTAATTACTTTTTATTACCAAATATAACATTAATTGTCTATTATCTTATAAAGAATAAATAATACCAGTTTATGGCATGCCCTTTAATAGGCAATTTGGTCGTTCAAGGTTTGAGAAAATTAAAACATCCATTATTAAGATGTTTAAGACAAATATGAAAAATAAATCAATGCCGTATATCTTGGAAAGAAGATATCTTTGGACATAATACTAATATGATTTTTTTCATGTGGCAATTTGAAGAATCACTCTCTGAAATACAAGGTTTTTTGTAACGAATTAGCCATACCACAGTATGAGAGGTTCTTGGAGTCAAAATTTTGAGAGAAAATTTATTAACTTGTATTATTACTTAACAGCTTTATTAACATGTGTTTAGGTTTCGCTAACAGATGTTTTTTCTTCGCCGTGAAAAGTATATAACCTGTTCACACCACGTGTTGAGATAAGTCGTTCAAAAAATTATCGTTTTCTAGTACTAATACATTCCGGAATCTGAGGCTAATTTATTAGCAATTTGCATTCCTGAATGAATGGTAGGTATTTTCTGAAGGTTTTGATACGAAAACAGGAAAACATTTACCCTGACTCGATGAAGTATATAATCAAACCTGGCTGTAATTATTACTTTAATTAGTTCAGGAACTTAATTTATTGGATCATTCTTAGTTACTATTTCTCTACAACCATAAATTTTGCGAAACCTGGATATAACACATCCAGTTTAAACTTTTACTAACGCAACAACTAACGTTACTATTTAGTTAGTTTTAACTGATCTAACCCAATTTTTTCCACTGGATTCACTGAAGAACTAGAGAACATCTACATGCAAGGGCAACCTTTATATAGAAACTATAGTCATACATATCCACCTTGGTATACTCCTGAAATTATAAAAAATATCAAAACTAAGGCTAAACTTTTTAAAAAGCATAAAGAACGTCAGAGCTCACACGTTTTAAATAAATTTAAACATTTGCGAAGGTTAATAAAATATCAGATTAAGGAAGCTTATAATAAGTATCTAGACAATGTTCAAAATTCAATTTCATACAATCCTCAAAAGTTTTGGTCTTTTATTCATTCAAAAAATAGATGTACTAGAATACCCGGCAAAATGAGGGATGGAAATCTTTGTTTAGATAATTCTCAAGACATCGTCAACGCTTTTGCAAAATTTTTTGAAAGTGTTTTTATTCCATCTACTTCTGAACTCAATATTTCTAATAATTCATACAATAACTCAGCATTCATCAATTTTGAACCTATATCTGAATCTGAAATTTTATTAGCTTCCAAAAAATTAAAAAATAAGATGACATCTGGGCCAGATAAATTACCCTCATTCATTATAAAAGATTGTATATCTGTGTTCGTTGTTCCTTTAAAAATATTATTTAACTTATGTTTGAAGACAAATATATTTCCACTTGATTGGAAACAAGCAAAGGTGTGTCCAATTTTTAAGAATGGCAACAAAGTGAATATTGAAAATTATCGTCCTATATCTATCCTTTCCAACTTTTCTAAAATTTTTGAAATTATACTGTATAACCGTATATACAATGTTATTAGAGGTCAGTTAGTGGTGGAACAGCACGGTTTTATGATGAACAGGTCCACTGTTACAAATTTGATAGTATTTACTCAATTTGTATCTGATACTTTAGATAAAGGCGGTCAAGTGGACACTATTTATACAGATTTTGCAAAGGCATTTGACAGACTTGATCACCAAATCCTTTTAAAGAAACTTGTCGAATTTGGCTTCAATAGCAACGCGTTATCACTATTTAAATCATACTTAAATAATAGAGTCCAATTTGTTTCATATAATGGGTTTGTGTCACCGAATTATTTTGCAACTTCAGGAGTCCCTCAGGGCTCAAACCTAGGGCCTTTATTATTTCTAATTTTTATTAATGACATTTGTCAAGTAGTTGACTGCAATAAGCTATTATTTGCTGATGATATGAAAATCTTTACATCGATTTATTCCATAGGTGATTGCTTAAAATTACAGAAGTCTTTAACCAATTTGCAAACTTGGTGTTCAAATAATAAATTGCATCTTAATATACCCAAATGTAAAATTGTTTCTTATACCAAGAAGAGACTACCTATTATTTTTGATTATGTTATTACTGACATTGCACTTTCTCGCTATGAAACCGTTAAGGACCTTGGTGTACTTTTTGATTATAGTTTATCTTTTCGGGAACACATATTCACTAAAATAAATGAGGCAGCAAAATCGTATGGCTTCATATTAAGAAACTGTAGAAACTTTAGCAACATTAAAACTTTAAAAACATTATATTATTCGTTTGTCAGGTCTAAATTAGAATATGGCTGCGTCATTTGGAATCCATATTATCAGTGTTATAAAATCAGTATTGAAAAAATTCAGAGAAAGTTTTTAAAATTTTTGTATTTTAAAGACGTTGGAAATTATCCAGAATTTGATACTCAATACAATACGTTGCTGACAAGGTTTGATATTACCAGTTTAGACGTAAGAAGAAAATGTTCTTCACTGTCTTTTTTATACAAAATATTACATAATAGTATTGATTGCTCTGTTTTTCTGTCTCAAATTCAATTTAATATACCCAGAGAACACTCAAGACATACGAAAACCTTTTTTCTTAACATTCCTAGAACGAATCTTACTTTAAAATCACCTTTATATGTAATGTGTTGTAACTTTAATAAATTATGCCACTTGTGTGACATTCATTTTGATAATTTTGAACGTATATTGGTTGTTGCTATACAATTACTAAGTCAGGAACGTATCTTTTGATGATATGTGGATTATCTTCGTATTTTTTTTGTATACCTAATTGTTTCGTAATTAATGTACTAAGTTTGTATTGTATCTGTATTTAGATTAAGTAACTATTTATAATTTTTAGAAGTAAAATAAAATTGCTCTGTAAATGGGGTAACTGTTGAGCAATAAAGCTATTATTATTATTATTATTATTATTATTATAACTCATAGTTTAACTCAATCCAGTCTTTGGAGGTGGTTAGCCATAGATGTTTTCAGCCAAACCTACACTCGTCAGCTGACAGAGGCTCAACTACCAACACCGTCAGCCTTGGGAACGAGATCTACAGGGTGTCCCTCGGTGACGAGACAATAGACATATTTTAAGTAGAACACCCTGTATATTATTGCAATTTTGGATTCTACGTCAATTTTTAGGTAAACTTTTATAAAGGTTTCCTATTCTTAAAGTTAACCATTTTTGATATATTTAATTTTTTTCAAAAAAAAAAAAATGAAAAAGCACTGAATAATTCAAAAAGACGTGTATTTTACAATAATAAAGTTAGAGCGATAAAATTTATGGGGACATAACTAAAATTCTAAGCCTCCCGGCTATTAATTTAAAATGACTTAATTTGATGCAGGGTGGTAGAAATTTAATGCCGAATTTTCTCAACTTTTTTTTTAAAGAAACACCCTGTATATTTTTGCGCAATCTGATTAACAATTTTGTTCTCTTTCGAATGGGTACTATGTTCCCAATACCTATCTATTCTGGTTTTTATGGTATTTACTGTTTTTCGTACAGACAACGGATATCGCATGATTTCTTGCGAGGAAAGTTGTGAAATGTTTAGTGGAACTTCAAAACAAGCACCTAATCTGTCACCAGTTTATTGTTGTCAATTTAACACATACAGTGAATGTTTATTTGAGTATTATTTGTTGTTAAAGAATGGAAAACGTTAACATTTATTCAAATGCTGACATTCTAAATTTATTATTTATTCATGGAGAGTGTCACAAGATAATAAGTAGAACTTCCAGGGTATTTAATGAGAGATATCCTCATTTACCACCAATGAGTAGACACATTTTACGAAGAATCAAATAGAACATGATCGAATTTCTGCAAGTAGAATTTTGCCAAAGCCGATAACTTTAGAAGAAGGTAACATCGTCAATGTTTTTGACCCTGGTATTGGCCATCAAGATCTCCAGATCTGTCGCCAATAGAATTTTATATCTGGGGTGCAATAAAAGAGAAAGTGTACTCAACTCCAGTTTATTTCAAAGAGAACCTAGTTGCCCGTAAAAGAGAATTCTTTGAAACGTTACCTGTTGCCCAAATTTTCAAAATTAAAATCGAAGTAGTCTCAGAAATATATCTAATGTCTCGTCACCGTGGGACACCCTGTATAGTGGCGCTCTTACGTAATCTAAGTTTCAAAAGAACCCACCAAACCACTCAACTTCTGGAGCTACTTTTATGTGCTTGTTCCTTGCCAATCAAAAACATAAAAGCATTGCAATTCCCGCAGACCAAATTTTGACTGCAGGAACCTCCGATGAACCATTTGTTACAGGACACCCTGTGTATTAGACTACTTAGAAAACACCCTGTATATACAAAGCAAAAATTTAGCAAAATCTTGAAAACCGTTGACTATGTTTTCAAATAGTAGCAGAAAAAGGGAAAACCAGGGCGACGCGACATGAGGAGGTTGAGCCGCTCGGCTATTCCGAAATTAGTAACGCCTGGACCATAGAACCATGCCCTGCCTGCACCGAGTAACAACCACTTCCACTTCCGACCGCCGAATGCAAGCACGTGGCCACATTTAACACTCATTTATATTATCAGATGCCGTCATATTATCGCCACCATCTACATGCCAACATTTTATTATACTATCTGCTTGCCCAGGCCGGGCATACGCGCCCTTGTGCAGCCAGGTGGCAAACCCATTTAATTGATTTGAGGTTTGACTCGACCCGACGAATTTTGTGCAGTCGCGGCGGGGACCGAGTCAACGGGATAATAACCGAAATTACGGAAAATAATAACAGGAATTATTTGGTGTGGACGCAATAAATCATCTTCAATTTTAAACGTTGACTCAGACATGAAAGAAACAAATTTAAAACGTCTTAGGGTTATCAGAATAATTGATTCATTTCTGATGTTACGTGTTATTTTGTCCTCAGTTTTACTTTTTGAAGGTTTGGGGGTTCTTCCGGGGAAACACTTTATTAACATGGCATTATGAAGAACAGATCAACGATTACTAACTTGATCACAAAATGTCAATACATAGCTGAAAAGCTTGACCGTCAGAGTCAAGTGGATGTTGTACATACTGACTTCTCTAAGGTGTTCGACAGACTCGGCCACGGAATTTTATTGGATAAATTAACAGTGTTTGATCTCAACATACCAATGATTAATTTGTTAAAGTCGTATCTGTAGAAGAGATACCAATTTGTTCAATTTCGGGGGTATAAATCTGAAAAGTTTCAGCAGAGGACGGGTGTACCACAGGGATCTATTTTGGGCCCGTTATTGTTCGTAATGTTCATAATCGACATAATTAGAAATATTAATGATTTTAATAATTTATGTAATATTTTGTGTAATTTTGGATTACATGCAGTGGTAAAGTGGCCCACTCGAATAACCGACACTACCTCCACTATTATTGATAATATATTTACTAATATTACCGAAGGTAATTCAGTTTGTGTAATAGACAATAATATTTCTGACCACAGAACAGTTTTATTTGAAGCTTCTTTATTTCAGCTAAGTAACATTAAGCAAAGTTACCAGTTTAGGAGGAGTTTTCCTAAAAACGCCATAAAAACATTTTGTTATGACTTGCAAAATGAGAGATGGGAGGAAATTTGTCTCATGCTCACTGTCGGTGAAGCATTCAACTATTTTTTTAATATATTTATGTTTTACTTTAATAAATGCTTTCCTTTGAAAAAATATTATAATAGATGTGTAACAAGGGACAAAAGTTGGGTGTCCGACGAAGTAAAGAAATCAAGCTTAAATTTAAAACAAATGTATAAAGAAAAAGCCAGTAATCATAATAAAAATGAAACATATAAATTTCATAAAAAGGCTCATGCACAGTTAGTTGAACAAACTAAAAAAGAATTTTATCAAAATAGAATTATAAATTCTGACAATATAAGTAGGGCTGCTTGGAGAGTTGTATCTGAACTGTCTAACAAAACTAAAGTCCAACATAACATAAACATATTAGTAGACGGTCAATTATTTGAAGATCCTAAGACGGTTGCCTCTTATTTTAATACATATTTTAAAAATGCCCCCTTAGATATAGTACATAACATTCCTAGATATGATAAAATTAATTGTGAAGTTCCTTGTAACAATAAATCATTTTTCTTAGAACCTTTTGTAGAGGAAGAAATTCTGTCATTATTAAAAAATAAATTAAAACGTAAATATTCCTCTGGATCAGATGAAATACCTATGTTTTTAATTAGAGAGGTTATTGATTACATTATCCATCCTATTACCTATCTTGTTAATTTATCTTTCTCACATGGAGTTTTTCCGAGTATATTGAAAGTAGGGAAAGTCATTCCGATTTATAAAAAACACGATCCACGACTTATGGAAAATTATAGACCTGTAACTATTCCACCCGCGTTTTCCAGAATTTTTGAACATCGTTATATGCAGCGACTTTTGAAATTTATTGAAAAATTTAATATTTTTTCAGAACATCAACATGGCTTCCAGTTTAATAAGTCTACAAGTACTGCCTTATTATCATTCTATTATAAAATTATTGAATATATTGAAGCAGGAGAGTGTCCTATTGGCATAATCTGTGATATCAGTAGGGCATTCGATTGCGTTAATCATAACAAGTTGCTTTCAAAACTGTCCTCGCATGGTGTACGGAGAGTAGCAAACGAGTGGGTCGCATCTTTTTTGGAAAAACGTAAACAGTATGTTAGTCTGACGTACAAGGACAAGAATATTTCATCTAATATAAATTCTGAATCTCTGGAAGTCGGTATAGGGGTTCCTCAAGGATCCGTACTAGGCCCAATTCTATTTTTACTGTATACCAACGAATTTGGCAACGTAATTTCTGATACCTCTTTTGTCATGTATGCCGATGACACATCCTTGTTAATATCTGATAACATAGATAATTCACTAGAAACAAAAACTAATGCTTTATTAAAGTCAGTGGGTACGTGGTATAGGTCCAACCATCTCTATCTCAATCCTGAAAAAACCCAAGTAATTAGGTTCCATAACAGACAAAAATATTGTGCCAAATTACGTTTAACTTTAAATGAATCTGATATTTTACGCTATAAAAATTAAATAAAATTTTTGGGAGTAACAATTGACGAATTCCTCAGCTGGAAATCTCATTGTACTCAGTTAATATCGAAATTAAACTCGGCATGTTATTTGATAAGAAATCTGAAACCTGTTTTAACTTCTAAACAATATTTATCAAGCGTATGTGAGTTCCAGACTGAGATATGGTGTTGTTTTTTGGGGAAATTCCTCCTTTGCATCAGACGTTTTCATTTCACAAAAACGTATTTTAAAACACATGGCTGGAATACCTCGGGAACACTCATGTAGGCAAGTTTTTAAAAATTTCAATATTTTAACGGTTGTGTCTTTATTTATCTTCGAATTGTCCGTATACTTTTTTAGAAATAAGTCTACTCTTAAATTAAATGAAACCATTCATAATAAAAGCACCAGGCAAAATAAGAAATTCCACATTCCTTTTTTTAAATACAAAATATCTTGCGATTCACCATTTTATTTAGGTTTAAAAGTTTTTAACAAATTGCCTTTTGAGATAACGAACACAAATAATTTTATATTTTTTAAGAAAAAGCTGCACAAATACTTAATAAGAAATACATTTTATACTTTAAATGAATTTTTTGATTGTTAACGTATCTAGAGTAGATAGTTTTAAGTTATTTTAAGTATAAAAAAAATGTGACAATTCCTATACAATGTCTGTCTTCAAGGAAAATAAAGTTTATTATTATTATTATTATTATTATTATTATTATTATTATTATTATTATTATTATTAATTGCGAATGTTAACTGGGTGCATTGTTTGTCGTATGCTGATGATCTGAAATTATTCACAGAAATTACATCTGAATCTGATTGTGCTCTACTTCAAAAAGCAATAAATATGATAGCTGTTTAGTGCAACCAAAATAAATTACCTCTAAATGCAGATAAATGTAATGTAATGTCTTTTACACGTAAAATTAACTGCATCAATTATAACTATAACATTGATAGTTCTATGTTGCAAAGGCCTCAGTACATAAAAGATCTTGGTGTTGTTTTCGATGCAAATTAAATTTTATAAAACACATTGACATGGTTGCATCATCTGTTTATAAATCTTTAGGTACTATTATACGTTCTTCTCAAGGATTCCGCAGCATACATACTATGAAACTACTTTGTGAATCTTTTGTTAGGTCAAAATTGAAATATTCATCAATTGTCTGGAGTCCTTTTTATAGTGCACACATTGAATCTTTGGAAAAAGTTCAGAGAAAATTTTTTAAATTTGTCGCATTTAAGCTTGATGGAATATATCCTGAAAGAGGATATCTACATAATGCCCTAATTGATCGTTTTCATTGTAATGAGTTAAAAACACGTAGAATTACACATCAAATTGTCTTTTTACATAAAATACTAAACAACTTTATAGATTGCACCTGGTTACTGAACAAAATACAGATTAAAGTTCCTAGGCTTGATTCTCGTGAAAATAATATATTTAAGTTACCCACTGTAAGAACATTATGAAAGCATCTGCTTTATATCAGATGATTGTCAACTATTGCAATGTTGAGGACAGGTTAGATATATTTTTTTGCACTATTAATGAAATTAAAAAGCGGATTCTTTACTGTTAATTTATAGTTTCAATACTTTATTGTTTTTACTATTTTATTGATTCGTGTTTATCTATATGAAAAGTGTATATGTGTGCATATGTATCGATATTTTTATGTATTTATTTATGTGTGATGATTTTATATATTGCCATGTTCAATTATTACTATTAATTCTATTTATTCCAGACCTGGAATTAACTTTTCCTAACCCTAATGAGCACGATATGTCTGCTGGTGATGTTTTCGCCTCCATGTAAGAAATTACCTTAATGAAGTTGTCCCAAATCGATGGATATGCAGAAGGAGGATCGCTTGAATGGCCACCCACCACCCTGACTTAACCCCCCTAGATTTTTTTTTGTGGGGTTATCTAAAAAAGCAAAGTGTAGGTGAATAGACCAGGCACTATCAAACGATTGAAAAATCGTATCAGAGAAGATGTTCGAAACGTATAAAGGAAATAAGCAGTAAATAAACATAATCCCTTTAAGCAAGCTTGTTACACCAAATGTTATTTAAAATGTAATTGTTAACTTTGAACACGATATCGGGCATTGTTAATGGGGACCACTTTGAACATTTGCTGTAATAAAATAAAAAGTAGTACTAAATTATTGTTTTCATTTAAACAAAAAAGTAGGTATAACCTTATATCGTCGAATTGATCTTTAGTAGGGCTATGTATTTTGTAGTTTTATCTTTTGGGGTTAAGGTACTTATATTTTGATGTTTATTGATAGAGAGTTGGAGTTAGGACTAATTTAATCTTCTACATATAACTACAATAATGTAAGTTTAGCTGAGTAAGAATAATGTATTGTCATTGCTCGGGCGACCGGATCTAAGATCTGTGACCCGTCGCGTATTGTATTTATCAAAATGTTGATATTCTGTTACTACTGTTTCTCATTCTCTTTTTTTTCTATTTTCCATTAAGACAGTATACATGTATAGGATTCGTCACACACCTAATCTAACATTAAAAAAAAATAAAAAACTTCAATTTAAAAATTTAAAAACTCCGACACACTGTAAAAACATTTATCGAGCTTTAACTTTCGTTTAAAAATATTTACAGACAAACAGTATTTAACGTCGTTTGTAAACGATTAAAACATTTTGGACCCAAGCAACAAGGAGCATTCAGGGCTAGTTTTAGTTTGGCAAACGGCACTCTAAGATCACCAGCATGTCTCGTGTTACTCTCGTTGTACTTATCTTTGTTAATGTCAATGCTTTTTTTTTATTTCTATATACATAAACACATAATTCGTATATAAACAAACAGAGAAGGGGTAAAATGATTAATTCCTTAAAATATTGTCTACATGACTCTCTGTCTGAGATTTTTAACATGCAACGGATGATTCTTTTTTGTGCAATAAAAACACTAACTGAATTGGTCGAATTGCCCCATAAACAAATTCCGTATCTAAGTCTTGAATCTACTTGGGCATAGTAAACGTGTACAAGCTGGGAAAGGTTCAGCACCGTTCGCAAATTTAAGAAAAGAAACTTCAGAGAATTCATTTTCGAAATAAGTTTATCACGATGTAATTTAAAGTTCATGAATTCATCCAAATAAACACCTAGAAAACGTACACCGTCATGTGCATTAGTCACAATTTTATTATTTACTTTAATATGTGCTCTTGATGGTCATTGATTATTATTTGTAGATGACAGTGGTGACACTATCAAATAGTGATACTCAATTTAATATTTCCTTATTTGATAGAGCTAAAGATTGGTTCTCAGCCAATAAACTAAAGTTAAACTCAAAACATTAACTTCCGATAGACCAATTATTATTAGGTAGAACGCTGGACAATCACATAAACTGGAAAGCACATATTGATATTTTGTGCTCACAATTATGTAGGTAGGTACTTAAATATTCGTACGACAACTTAAAAATTGCTTGTCTCAAGATTTTCTCTGTAATAAATAGTCATTTAACTCAACGGAATTTTATTTTGGGGGAATTCAGCATCGTTTAAGAGAGTCTTCTGTTTGCAAAAATCGGTCATATGTCTTATTAGTAATTCTTCACCAAGTGCTCACTGTCAACCATTATTTAAAAAATTACATTTTTGTAATATTTTAATACACTTACATTGCTGGGCTACTGTAGCCTCTAGCGTCATTCTCGTTGGCGCTATCTCTACATGGCTCCAGGCGATTGCGAATACTGAAATCCGATTTTAGTATTAACGTTTTTACGATAGTGCTTACGTTAGTTTTCAAAATGGTTTACGTGTGTAGCAACTTGGAGTTGATGGATATCGTTTTAATTTATGGTGAAGCAAGACAACATTTATGTTAGTTCATAGGGCACAAATGTGTTTACACGTCGGTGGAAAAAACTTTGAACAGTTGTTGTAACGTCAGGTATGCCAAATTATTTTATTAATTAATAATAACAACAGCGGCAAAAGCAGTTGAATTTACTGATATAAAATAGGCGTTATAAAATTTTATTATTTCTTGGGAAAGAAATTCTTTGGATTTTTTGTCCCTTCGTTTTTTATTACACTTTGCCGCCGTGCCGACTGCATGATTTGCCTTACGTAAGGTCAGGTTTTACGGTGGACCATTTTCCAGTGCCGAGCAGAAGTATATTTTTAAATCATTTTCGAACCGCCCTCTTTGTTTTTTTTTTACAAAATTGTATTTGTAAGAGTACCCTGTACATTCCAAAATTTGTTTTGCATAAGTTCTGAATCACCCTGTATATTGAAATAAATTTCGTAGTTCTGCGGATGAACCACGACGAGTGCATTAATGCCCTTTCCACCAAGTTTAAAAGACCGCATTTTGCCGTAACGTTTTTTCCATTAATCTACGGAATCCTTTAATCCTCCCCCGCCCCTCGGAGCGGGGCCCCCTTAAAACGCGAGGCGCATCAATATAAAGGCGGAATGAAAGCGTGCAAGTTGTGTATCGCAATTTTAATTATAATTCTGCGAGCGCTCTCAGATTCACAGTCATTTAGGCGAGAACAAAATCGCGAACAGACATCACAGATACCCCTAACAAAACCCATTTCAGCGGGATCCGCGCCGTGCACTAATCCGTGCACACAAAGTACGAAGCCTCACTGTAAAAAATCCGCTAAAATTTCCCTGAAAATTAAACCTTCTTTGACACATTTAATCTGAGCCCCGGCGTGGCATTATGGCCTCAAAGCGCGGGGCCTTTGGGGCGACCAGGGTCATTGCCTCGCTCAAAAGACCCGTCGTCGGTACGAGTATGACTTCTGTCGCTCTGCGAGAATAAGTGATTACTGGAGGACACTTTTGATTACATTTGTAATCGCGCCCCGCTGGCGTTCACACATCAAAGTGCCTGCGAGGGAAACCCGTTTTGGGGGCACTTAGAGTGGTGATATCCCTTCGGACAGCGGTAGCCAATATGCAATTAATATCCTTCAAGTGAAAGAAAATCTCTTACGCTAATAATAGGAGACGGTTACGGTTAGTAAAAATTCACTAACCGTCGCAAAATATCTGCATTAAATTGGCGCCTAGTGAGTTGCCTTCTTACCACAACAAAATATACAGGGTGTAAGAAGTTTGAGTGATCATAAATGAACAGAAAAGTTGTATATTACAGGGGCGTAAGCTTAACAGTTTTCAAAATATAGCGAATATTAGTATTGGAGAGTTTCATCACAACGTGACAACAGCGCTCAACCTGCTACACAGCTGGTGTACACCACGTGTACACGCAGCAGACTTGTCCTACGGAAAAAATGTAAACAGCCATTATGAAACATTTACTAAATTTCCATACAATTGTTTTCCAGTTTTTAAATTATAGTCTGTTTAGAAATGAAAGAGAGTAATAAAAGCTTATTATGTATGCAAATCGTAAATAAATGTAGTACTGGTGCTTATATTCAATATTTTTATATTATGTATTTTCCGTATAGATGAGGTGCACTTTTAACAAAACATTGTGCGATCGGACTGTCCTAAATTGTAGCAGGTAGCTAAAATTTAATCCCCGACAATCCGTCTTTGTCTATGCCGCTTCAATTTCTCGGTCCATTTCTCTTATAAGTAAACAATATAAAAACAGCATTTCAAAACATGAGGCTACTTTAAGCATCATAACCGGGTTAAGAG
>NW_019416257.1:2073301-2080410 GCF_000390285.2 Anoplophora glabripennis | reverse complement strand
TTAGCCCCACCTAATAGTTGCCAGACTATAACAAAATAAAATGTATCGATTTTGTAGTACGAAGATAGTGTTGTGCTTAAATTTTAGCTCGAATTTTAGTGATTATGAATCTCTTAAAACAGGGATTTAACTTTTAATCAAATTACGTATTTGAAAAATATGTAATTAAAATACCCAAAGATTCACGCCGTCCAAATAATCATACGTATTAAACATAATTTAGGGATTTACCAAAACGCAACGTTCAGTAATTTTTAAACGCACAAGTACAAAACAATCTACAACATATGCTCAAAATGTCCACCACCATTTTCGATGCACACACGACACCTTCGAAATTTTCGCACACTCGCTGGAAAACACCTCAAGAAAAGGAAATAGTGGTACGCAAAAAACACTCAGACACGGTCGAATCCAGATACCAACTGAATTGCATATTGGTGGTTGGTGGACGCCTTAGTACCTGGTGTTAATCGCTGATTCTCGGAAATGGTTGAGTTTAGGGCCCATGTCATATAAGTTTTTTTTTGTTTATTTTAATGTATTCTGACGTCTGTTAAAATTAAGGCAGTCAAACTTCTAACACCCTGTATTTGCTAATAAGAGCTCACTTGTGAATTTGTAAACAAATAACTTGTCTTTCAGATCGATATTTTGTTGACCTAAGTTAGCCTATTAACTGTATATGAGCTAATTCATTTGCTGCTAGTGAATTAAGCTATTTATTATACAGGGTGTTAAATAAACATGTGCGCAAACTTTAAGGGGTGATTCTTTGAGTGACTTTTAATCAAAAAGGTTATAAACAAGAGTCCGAAAATTCATAATTTTTGAGATATTGTGTTGAAATTTCGCTTTTCTTTTCTCTCAAAAGGTTTGATAAAGAATTATGAAACTTAGATTAATAATTTATTTAATTAAAAATAAAAATCCACTGAATTCAGATATAAACTATTGTGCCAGTGAAAACCCCAGAAACTTGAGGCTATTGGATATTTAGAAAATTCAATCATTATAGTTACGATCTCAATTGGAACCGCATAAAAACATTTAACTCATAAATTCTACGGAATCCATAGACGTCCAGAAAAATTTAGCCCTGTCTCGTCTAGATATACTATATTCCGAGTTATATTACCATACAATTACCATGCGATTGTCAAGTTTTTTATGTTTAAAATCGCAATGTAATAAAGCATGTCGTAAAGTATCTAAAGATTTATAATTATAATCAGGATAATCGCTTAATTTATCTCGAATCATGTTTAAAATAGGAACTTTATTTTCTTTATACATATTATAAATTGTGCGCCGCATAACATCTGGTAAAATCGTCAATTTTCTTTAATTTTGTATTTTTCCGTTTCCTCTTTGTACCGTGATCAATCCTTCTTTAATTCGCGATAAATTGGCCTTTTTGGATATCTTAGTTAATTCTTTAATCCGTTTTCTAACTTTTTTATCACATTGTTCACTATTTTCAATTTTCCAACATTCATATATAATATAATACGTTGACTTTTTACGTGTAAATCTTTGTTTTTAAACTCTTGAGTTTGTTTCGATACTTTCGACAAAAACCGGTTCCACTATTTGGGGATTTTCCCGAGTTATTTCGTTATCCTCCGCTTCAAGGAGTCTCCAGAGAGCCACGCTAAATTACTAGATAATTACATATAACATTAATTTTAATAATTATTACCCTTTACTGGTTATGATATGAACAAATAATAATATCAACTAATAAATAATAATTCGTATTATACCAACAACATACCCTGCCAAGCAATGCTCTGCACGGCACTGGCAAAGCGGCAAAGCTAAGTGAACCCGTGTACCATACAAAAAATTATTTACGACCTAGTGGACCAATACAGGTTTGCTTTGATGACCAGCGAGGCGCCGTCAATTCTACACCAGGCGGACTAGTTTATACATCAGGCGGACTAGTTTACCAATACCGGACTCGCCGAATTGCTATTCGAGTATAAATTACAAGACATAACATAGTCAAAGTATAAGAAAAAATTTCAGGAGGAGTGCATACAGTTCTGTGCTTTAAGGTTCCAATTGACATCGTAACAACTATACCTGTAGCATCTTGTGGTGTTTCCAAGAAAAAAACTTTTTTAATTTTCATTAATATTATACAGAGTGTTCCAGTTAAAACTTCCCACCTGGAAAATAAATTTAAAAAACGTATATTTTCTATTCAAGGGGGACACGAGATGGCGTATGTTTTGGTGTCTTGGCAGAGACGTAGAATGCCCTTAAACTTTAAATGGAACCCTATGTTGAGTCACATCTCATTTTAAAGCTTTTTTCAATTCTGCTCACGACGACATACGACTTTTTTAAATTTAGATTTGGATATGACAATAAAATCACCACTTAAAGAATAAGACAAATCAATGATTGAAATAATGTTATTTTATGAAATGTTTAAATTGGTTTCCCTCCGCTTCCATACAATAATAAAATCTTTGCTCCACTTGCTAACAAACAATTCGAAGCATTTCGGGTGTTATCTGACGACATTCTTCAACAATTCGCCGACAAAGCTCCTCAACTAAGTTCGGTCGTGTTGTATAAATTTTCGACTTTAAGTGTCCCCATGGAAAAAAGTCTAAGGGCGTTAGATCTGGCAATCTGGGAGGCCACTCAATTGAACCTCTGGGCCCTATCCAGCGATTTGGAAAGCTCTGATTAAGAAAATGGCGCACAACTACGGCATAATGTGGTGGAGCACCATCTTGCTGAAACCACACATCCTCTTCTGGAAAAACATTGTCATTTTCCAATACTTTCAAAATCATCGAGTAGATATTCGTTGACAGTAGTTTCAGATACGTGTTTCCATCCAGATTTCCCAGTAGGAAGAAAGGCCCTATGAGGTGGTCTCCTAGTATGTCCGCTCAAACATTCAATTTCCTCGGATGCTGGGTCTGAGTTTCATGAAAAATGCTTGGATTTTCATCACTCCAGTAAAAGCAATTATGGCGGTTGACTCGATCATCCAGTACATTCATCGGAAAAACAGACTGAGTATAAAAAAATCGATTTCTTCACAGAACTGCAAGCGGCGATCAGGATCGTCTTCATTAATTTCTTGTACTAAATTAATTTTGTATGTTAATAATTTTTGTAATTTTTCGGTTTTTTCTTTGTATCTCCCACAATTTTTAGATATGTAGCTCAAATTAGGAACGTAGGCTAACTTAGATTATCTGCATCGTTAGCCCCACCTAATAGTTGCCACGATCTACAGGGTGATACTTTTTCTGGGATCGTGTCTCCTTTTAGCCCCCCAAACTTTCTTCCGGTACGCCACTGGTTTTATCTAGAACAAGGGTTTAATTCCCTGATTAATTTAGAAACCTTTTTGTCTCTGGTAATTTTTTCGTTCCGGCCCTATGTATGTATGTATGTCGGAGGGTGGTGGAATTGTTTTTCCACCGCGGCACTTAGGCCTTATTAGGCCCCTTGTACACCCTCCTTCATTACTCGAGTACTTTTCTTCAAACCATCCTATTTTACTACACGGGTGGCTTGGTGGTAAAGTCTCGTACAGTTTATGTATGATAGCATGGTCTTGAGTTACAGAGATTTTGTTTGCTCTGTTCTCATTACCATTTATCGGGGACCACACGCATGCGGCAAATGTTGGGCGACCCAGGTGTTTGGTAGGCTGTCACAGCCACGTCCCCGAGCCTGCCTTAGGTCATCCATCCAAATTCCAGCCTGCGTCCGTGATGCTTACCTCGGCAGATCGAAATTCACCGGCCAAGACACCCGGCTAGGCGGTCCCCTCGTTCCGGCCGTTTTCGAGTAAAAAAAATGATTTCCTGTAACTCGCTAATAGAAAAGCCGGATTTCAAAATCCTCTAGTAATTTCTGACTGGCGGATATTAATTATTTTGTTTTATTAATTTTGACATTCATTTTTATTTTTTTGATTGAAATACGCAATTATATTTCTTAAAATGCTTATAACTTCTAAACAAAAACGAATCGGACCTATGCTCATATGAGAAAAAATGTTTGAAATTAACCCAGTTACTATCTGTCAAAATTTGTCATAGAGGTTGTAGAACACCCTGTTTAGTATTTCTTTTCCGTTTGACTATCCAATTTAATAAAAAAGCGTCAAAAATGGATAAGTATTTTCAACAAATTAAAATGAACTAGTAACAGTCATCAGATAATATTCTTCCGCGTGCTCGTAGGTCCCTCCAATCGATTCGCAGCGTTTCCAGCGCGAACTTCAATTTGTGCCACAAAAGGCCGACAAATTGGGTTTTATGTAATCCGGGAATTGTAGTGGCGCCATTTTGAAAATTGATCATCGACAATGGGCGCGCGATCGAAGGACTATTCGAAAGGTGAGCGAAGTGGCGACGAATACTCGATTAAAGGAAGTGAATCGGGGCGATGAAAGCCGGCCGATTGGAGCATTTTTCATCAAATATGTTTGATCTCCCATTCAATGGCAATGTAAGATCTCCGGGAGAGAACTCGACGGTTTTAGCTCGCTTTGTGCGACGTTAATTGAACTCCCTTTCATTTCACACTTTAATAAGGATCGATGTATTCGTTCGGTTTGCCTCGATCGGTCGGTTACTCTTCTCTTCTAAATATAAAATCTACAGAAAATTAAATAAACTCATAATTATCCAATGACATTTAAATAAAGGGGACTTATTTATTTACATTTCTAGATGAAGCCTGGCCTATTCACAGTCTAATTGTATCATTGTTGTCAGCTGTATAATTATACTGGAAATGTACTTAATATTTTTATCGCAATTTTCATCACAATTGTGAAAATTATTATTATAGGATAGTATTATTAAGTTATGCATACAATATTGTTAAATTCTGTACATATTAAACTATTTTTCATTTTTCATATTTGCCATGTTTGAAGACTTGGCAACTACGCAATAATTTGTAGCGTGTTCCTCGTTCGTTCTGCCGTGGTTGGCAGAATATGGCGTCTCTTGTTAGAAAATAGTTGTGATTTTAGTAAGTGAAACGTGATTAGTGTTTATACATGTATTTTGGATAAACTTTTAAGGTGTGAATATGGTTAGACAGTGCAGAATTTGTAAGAAATTGGATTATAAACATCCACATCAGCTATCCTTCCACAGGTAAGCGTGCTTGAAGGTGACTTTGGAATGTATATGCAACTGTGGCCATTGTCGTGCGTGTGGGTAACTTTTATTTGAATAACGGTAAAATTTTATAAAACTGACTTGGTATTTTTTTAAAATTTTTGCTGAAATAGTAAGAAAACAATAATATGAACCACGTTTGGCCATTAAAATCAAAGGAAAATGCTGCACCACAAATAAGTTACAGACATTATTTATATTTAATATATTTATAGGTATTTCAATGTTATCCCTTATACCCAACATTACAAATTTTAATCATTCATCATTTTCATTTTCCTCTACGACAAAAACCTTTTCAAAAATATATTTACAATTTTACTAAATGCACGAGCATAAAAACTGAATAAATACAACAGCAAAAATATGGTGGTGGTTCACTTATACATAAAAATACCGAAGATGCAATCAACTGAAAGTTGCATTCATTCAACCATTTGATGTTCTCCTTTGGGAATATATTTTTATGTCTCACTGAAAATTTGCCTCAGTATTCTAAAAGTGAAATGTGAACGTTTTTAGGATGCTTGGGGATGGTGCAACAAGAAAGAAATGGTTACAGTTATTGGGATTCCAAGAAGTTATAAAAATATTATATATATTTATTATAAAAATACTGAGTACCTGTTGAAATATATTGACTTAGGACTATAAAATATTTTATTTTGACCCATCCAAAATGTACGACATTGGAGATGTAATCGCGCGCATCAGTTGGATGAAAATAAAGCCCTCTGCTTTCCCCTTGTCTAGCTTCACTCAACATATGAGATAGACTGTGACATGCATAGTCCCCTTTATTTAAATGTCCTTGGTTTTGAAACATTTACTTCGTCTGTGTAGTATCAAAATAACATTTTTAATTCCATAATTTTTTAGTAAAATTCGTCAACTAAATCAGATAAACACACAGATTTACAAGTAAAATAATATTCATACTGAAACAATAATAAAGATTAAATACAAAATATAAATAGATAAAATGTATACAAATGTAAGAAAAGCTTTGTGATCTTGAAGACTTTAATCAGTGATAAAAAATGGAACAATTTTTCAGGAAATTTCACCGAAAGACGAATTTCCATAAGGTGTTCGGGGTCCTTTAACACTAAATTTATTACTTACTGCGTATGCATGCTTAGTATTAAGGAGGTATATCGGGTTTACTCAAATGCACAGATGTACTTGAAATTTATATAGCGTATTACCCAGTGCTCCCTCTGTGCGTCATATTTTTTTGAATTTTTTTTTGAATCTGGATTTTGAAATATTGTTGAAAGTTGTTCATTTTAACATAGGTTTATATGGCACAGATGGACGGTGCGGCTCTTTTTTTGCCCATAACTGAGAAAAAATGTAGAAATTGTGAAACAAAACTTTTCCATAATGTGGCAACGTCGCAATCAGCTGACAGCAAGGAGGGAATACATTTGAAAGACTTGATAAAAACTAAATTGATTTCAAATATATACATTTTTCCTAAATCTCATGTACACTGTTATCAACAATAAATTATCCACAACAGATGATTTATTGTAATGTTTTTAAAAAAACACATTAATTAAAGAAGACTAGGAAGCTGTGATATATTTATTGGAATAAAAAATACAGTTGATAAATCCTTTTAATATATTTAATGGTTTATAAAAAAATCGTAATCATTACCCAGAAATATTTAGGGTTACATAAAGTTTTCTTTACTTGATTAATATAATTAGTAATACTTGAGACGAAAGCATTTGTACGGAATAACAAAGGAACATAAATATTTCTCAGCAAACTTTATATCTAAAAAATTAGTTATAGTTGCAAAACTTTTGTAACATTACTAAAATAGAGATTAAAAACACTAACAGTGAGTAATAATGTAATTTCTATCACAGAACCTTCAAAATTGCATCCAACATTTTCTTTGACTTGGACGAGAGATGG
>NW_019416257.1:2065942-2071585 GCF_000390285.2 Anoplophora glabripennis | reverse complement strand
CGTACGCATCTTTACCCGAATTTGACGCGCAATATCTCCGATGTCCGAGGTTTGTAGGTTCGCAGTGTGTACAACTGCTAGTCAGTTATTAGCGCTGTTGCCACATCTACATAGTCTTTATGCGTTCATTAAATATAATTTAAAACTACTTAAATATGATATTTTTATGTTGTTAAGTAGTCAATATGTATGATATGTGCATATGAGTAGATTTCTCTGCTATATAGATGTTTATCGCAAATAATTTCAATATAATTTAATTTTTTCAAATTGGCAGCGGGTTTTAGTCCCATAAGAAAAGCATAGGACCCCCCTGCGCTCCTCACTTCCCTCGGACCCCTATATACCTCCTTAAGTACGTATAAATGTTCGCTTCGTAAAAACAATTTCCCCCGAAAATATTCCCGTGAGCTAATTAAATTTGTTCCATTTGGTCGTCGTTTATTACGAGTCGCACCTCCGACCCAATAAAATACGTAAAACTCAACGACAAGGCAGCATATGGTGCCAATAGATTATTTCCACCGGAGCGTTGGTCGTGCTATCTGATATAGATAATTAAGTTTGAGAACGACTTATCATTAATTATAGAACCCCAGCAGGGGTCGCCTCTGTTTTACCCACTTTTTAAGTTTGTGTTAAAAATTAAATTGAGGGTGTAAGCATTTTTTGATGTCCAACGCGGGAAAAAAGTACGCGCCAGATGGAACCAAATTTGATTAGTTAAAAAAATTGAGAAGTGCTCTAAAGAAAAGATATATACGAAAAAATCTGTCACAAACAGAAGTTTGGCATTTTAATTAAAATTGTTAATTCGTACTACGTGTTTTTGTTACAACAGCAATAATGGACTATTTTTTAAGAATTAAATTTACATGGAAAATCTCAAACAACAAAAATATCTGGATTCGCTATGATAATGTGTATGCTAATGTGTTATGTCATAGTATGTTATGATGTCGTGGTTATTTGTTTTTAATTTACCCTGGCTAATCTCCGACTCTTTTCCAGTAGTAAATTCTAATGCGGTAATGCTTTAAAGATTTAATCAATGCACCTCACAAAACAAAAGATACTAGTTAGTTTAATTTGCTTATTAATTTATTTAACTGTTATCTACGATTAATTATAATATTCAAATGTTCGGACAAACAAGGAATATTTTGTATTAAATTATTATAATAACACTTTGTAACACTTTGGGATCTTTTAATAAACCGATATTCAAAATTTATTCGTAATGTGTTGTTGGTTGCTTATACATAAACCAACAAAAGACGGTTTTCAAAATTTTATTCCTAAGGTGTTACTTTGGTTACCTATACTTACACCTAAATATCTAGCAGAAATTTTCAATATGGCCCCTTCTATTGTTGTTTGTTTAGTGAAGCTAAGTTTCTCTGTTATTTACTATGTATTGAAAACTTGTATTAACTTCAACTGAATGCAGGTAAGATTAATTTAAATTTCTTTTACCTATAGGTTTTTCTTGATTTTTTAAATTTTATAGTTGTATATTTATTTCTTTCGCAATCTCTGTTTGGAAATGAAAGAGAGTAATAAAACCCCGAGATAAGAACCGGCCATGGGCGTGCTAATATTTCGTTTCAGGTAATTATCGGGTAACACTAATGCTAACAGGTAATGGGTGTACATTAGTATATTTTACTGGATACATCATAGGGCAGGAGCCAGTGTATTGTGACAGATCAATCCAGTCTTAGAGCTGAATATACGAAGACGTGCTAGTGCAGTAGAGTAAAATTCGACTTGTGTTTAGTGACTATTGTGCCAGTGGATATAATATTGTTTGGGTAAAATGTCGAGCTTATCAGATTACGTACCTGCTAAACGCGTGAAAAGATGTGCGCTGTCTCAGAATGAGAAGATTATTATATTAAATGTATTTAATGCATTGAAACACCAAAATCCTACCAACAGTGTTGACGACATCGTGGAAAAGTGTTCCAAAATGACAGGGATTGGAAAATCGACTATCTACAGACTTTTAAAGGAAACAAAAAATGAACAAGATACTGTAAATCCCCCAAAATCATCTACAGGGAGGTCAAAAGTCGTTATAGATGATTTCTTCAAAAATGTCATTCGCAGAAAAGTACACTCATTTTATTTTAAAAAAGAAATACCAACGCTAAACAAAATTTTAAGTGAACTTTCAGAGGACAACGATTTGCCAAAAATCAGTAGAAGCAAATTATGGGCCGTCTTACGAGAGTTGAATTTTTGCTGGGAAAAGCAGAACAGGAAGTCAGTTCTTATCGATAAAGATGAAATTATTTGTTGGCGAAGATCCTACTTAAGATCAATTAGAAAATTCCGTGACGAAGGGAGGAATATTTATTATCTAGACGAAACTTGGGTCAACGAGGGATATACTGTAACAAAAGTATGGCAAGATAAAAATGTAAAAAGTTTTCGACAAGCATTTTTGGATGGACTTTCAACAGGGTTCAAGGCACCTTCAGGTAAAGGGCGAAGATTAATAGTGACACATATAGGTAGTGCCAGTGGTTTTGTAGATGGCGGTTTACTTTTATTTGAATCTAAAAATACAGGTGACTATCACGAAGACATGAACGCAGATGTTTTCGAAGAGTATTTTACACAGATGTTGGATCTTATTCCTCCGGGGTCTGTAATTGTCATGGATAATGCCAGTTACCATTCACGGCAGACCGAGCGGACGCCTACGACTGCTTGGAGGAAAGCCGATATAATTCAATGGTTATCCGGAAAAAACATTTCTTTTGAAACAAATATGGTGAAAAAGGAACTTTTGACACTTGTCAATCTTAATAAAGATCAGAAAAAATATGTTATCGATGAAATGGCAACAAATCGCCAAATAACGGTACTACGGTTACCACCTTATCACTGTGAACTTAACCCAATCGAATTAGTCTGGGCGCAGGTAAAAGGAGATGTAGCGCGAAATAATACGACGTTTAAATTAAGTGACGTGAAAATTTTGTTAAAAAATTCCTTGGAACGAGTAACTGCAGATAACTGGCAAAGATGTATACATCATGTACAAAAAGAAGAGGAGAAAATGTGGGAACTCGATAATTTAATTGACGTTACTGTGGAACCTATCGTTATCAATCTAGGAGACGAAGATAATTCATCAGAATATTCAGAGGATGAATTTTAATATACCTACTTTTTTATTTTCTTTATTGTACATTTATACAACACTACATTTACTCACCATAATTTGAATTTTCAAAATACATATATTTTTGTGTGGAATAAAAGTCTATTCATTAAATTTAAATAAATATTTTGATAATAATATTGAATAATTTTATTTGAATTACTAAAAACCCTCTTAACCCGGTTATGATGCTTAAAGTAGCCTCATGTTTTGAAATGCTGTTTTTATATTGTTTACTTATAAGAGAAATGGACCGAGAAATTGAAGCGGCATAGACAAAGACGGATTGTCGGGGATTAAATTTTAGCTACCTGCTACAATTTAGTACAGTCCGATCGCACAAAGTTTTTTTAAAAGTACACCTCATCTATACGGAAAATACATAATATAAAAATATTGAATATAAGCACCAGTACTACATTTATTTACGATTTGCATACATACTGAGCTTTTATTACTCTCTTTCATTTCTAAACAGACTATAGCTAGTTTACTTTATAAAACTTTGTGCACAAAATTACCTCTAATTTTATATTGTAGGTTTTACAACTGCTTGTACACTTATTCTATCCCTGAATATCGTTCTGGAATCCTTGTACTATTTTTTTTTATGTTTTATAATACTCATTTCAACCTTATCTCTTCAGAATGTCTTAGTAAAGTAAAATTTTAATTTAAATTTATAAATTTCTATTAACAATTTTATTTCATCTCAATATTTTACCTCTATTTTATCCAAGAATATAAAATTGTCTAATTCCCCGACGACTTTCCTCTCCACCACGCCAGTGGCTCTGGAAAATTTACGAGCTCGGTTGCGGTACAAAAAATAAAAGTTGAAAAAAAAACGTAATTTTTACGTTTGCTCATAAACAACAATAAATTTACGAGGATTAAAACAAATGCAATTCCCATCCACCGTAAGGGAGTAAATATTATTACGGCCATTCATCCGAGCAAAGCATTTATTCGGGACCATTACCGTTATACTGTTAAAAATGGAGTGAAAATTAATAAAAATATGCGCTTTCACTCACATATATCCTCATTTTTATTATGATGGAGGACGTGCGGCTTATCCGGAATCACAGTGATCTACCGTTAATACGGCCAGAGTAAAAATGTATGTACACCATTATAATGTATGTGAATTTAGAGCTTCGTCAGATGAGGGTTTTACAGTATACAGCCTCGCTCCCCCGGGTCCCGGAATTGACAGTGCTTTATGGGATTTATATCACTTCTGCTCTTTTAATGTCCCTCTTTGGCAGGCTGCCTCGGCGGAACCGCTACAAAGCCACATTTTCTACGCGATTTCGTTTGCTCGACGCGGATTTCTTTATTAATCAGAAAGAAATTACAATAAAAAAAAATAATGAGAAATTATTAAATTATACGGACATTAACGCACTTATACAGGGCGATTCGTAACGTATGTTTTAAAATAATTTATTCTGAAATCCGATTTTACAGTCGTCGTTGCAATAGTGTTTACAATAGTTTTTTAGTAGTTAGTGTCAAAACTGCCTTGCGTGTATAGTATAGAGTGAAGCATTTGTGTTGTGGTGAAACAAGACAGCATTTGTGTTAGTAGTGAGTCGGACCCAAATGTGTTTACACGTCGATGGACAAAATTTTGAACAGTTGTAGCATCAGGTATGCCAAATTATTTTATTATTTAAACCACAAATTAATTTAATAATTAATAATAGGTGCTATAAAATTATATTTATTCCTTGATTAATTAGGTACAAATAGGTTAAGTGCCAACCAACATAACATTATAATATGTCATTGGCACATTATTATTTTCAATTGAGTAAGCACATGTTAGAAGTTTTTTAACGTTTTGTGATGGAGAATGAAAGAAAAAGAGGCAGTGGCCAATTCAGGGATGAACAAAATAAATTAAAAGTGGCAGGATTGGAATACAAAACTCGGGGTAATAAAATAATACCCAAAAAGCTGGAACCTAAACTACAGGTAGGTTAAATTTTTATGGCACGTAAAGTAGTATCTAAAGGTCCACAAAAGTGACTGTTTTTAATTTTACAGAATTACGAAACCATAAATACTATGTTCGTCTATTAGCACATTTTATTTGTACGTATACAGGGTGTCCCATAAAGTATGTTACAAACTTTGGGTGGTGATAGTACATAAAAAAATATGACTAAAAACTCTAATAAACATAACCTCTTAAACGCACCGTTTTGAAGTTACAGACCTTCAAAGGTGCAACTATAAAAGTAGTTTTTATGACGTAACTCTTTGTTGGAAAAAGAAAACTTAATGAAATTTTCAGGGGCTAATCAGCTTTAGGAAATCAATAAATAATGCGGATATGAATAAAATCGAGAAAGCAGAAGGGTGTTTTTTTATCACCCTGTATCCTATTTTTTGCCAAAAAAAATTTTTCTGCAAAGATACAGCAAATATCATAAGATTTTTAGAAAGACCATTGAATT